>NW_008596814.1:9979-59512 GCF_000691845.1 Merops nubicus | reverse complement strand
GGCAAAGAAGATAAAATAATAATGCTATCGCTGGCAAGTCATAGTACTACCTTGTGAGTTCACAGGTAGACTTGTTAGTGTCCGGTGAAATCTTAAAGAAAGCGTCAGGCTTCAAGAGAATGTGGTCAGTTCTAGCCTGGCAGGTCATCCCTGCCCTCCCCTGAAGACTATTCTGTAAGCTTAATCCTTGTTAGACAATGGGTGAGAGACCAACAGGAGAGTATCACAGTTAGCAGTTGACTCCAAGACATGCAAAAAGGAATCACAGGTTCCAGTTCTGGTACTCGACTGACTCTTAGATGGGAAGCTGAATGTGCGGGTATCTTCTCTGACCTTGTAGTCTTTGTTTTGTAACGTGCAGATAATGCCTTATAAAACATCTAGACTTCCTCTAAGGGATCTGTCACAACTGTCCTCGATGTTGTTGAAGCTGCCAGTGTTCTCAGGCTAGGAGGAATGTTTACAAGCTACTGCCCTGTAGCACACCATTACTGTGCAGGATGCTGGTGACAACAGCTGTGGTTTTGAAGGGAGAGAACTGATGTCTTGTTGTTAATTATTGGATGATTGAGGGGAGCATAATAATCATGTGATACAGTCTGATTTTTTTTTTTTTTCCTTAAAAGCTTTAGAATATTAGGCAAATGGTCACTTTAAAACTGAGGACTTGATCAGCAGCAAAGTTACTGGCGCCTATCAGATGATTTAAACTCATGTAACTAGAATTTTCCCAAATCTTTTCTGTATGCACTGTGGTAGACTCGTAAGCTGTAGCTAACACTTCCTATGATCAATTATTTCCTAACTCAGCAAACTTTGTAACTGTTAAAAGAAGGTGCAAGACTGACATCTAGGACAAGTTCTGCTTTGGCCTTGTGACCTTGCTGTTCTTTCCAGATAATTAAGCAAGTGCTGGACTTTGTGCCTCTGGTTCTGTACTTAACTTTCGGCATGGCTGAAGCAAGAACCTGTGAGGCCGGTCTGAGGTAGTTTTTGAACTACAGTGTGAATCTTGCATCTTGTTTTAGTGGCAGTTATAACAGAAATGTTCTATTTTTAGTTTAATCTCATCGTTCTAGGTATTGGTGACTTCCTGAAATGAGCTGCTTAGGTGGACTAAAAAAGTTCTTGTGTCACTGCCCTAAAGTGCCAGCTACTCGTTTTTGTGGCCTTATTTGTGTCAGTAAGCCTTAATTGTCATAAGTGTTTCTGCATGGCTCGTAGATACTAAATTGTATTTTAAATTCTTAACTCTTCTTTAAAGGAGAAGATTGCCAGGTGAAAGATCCAAGGTATGGTCATGTTTATAACCTGAAGCCACTTTCCAATAAAGACATAAAAGTGAGTACAGATGAGTATGACTACTACTTGAGAGTTTGTGGAGAACTAACAGAACCTTGCAAATCAGAGGCTCAGGCTGTGTCATCGTGTCAAGTAAAGAAGATGGGCAACACTTTCAGAAAAGTAGCAGGTATAGCACTTGAGCAGAAGAACTTGGAGAATGGGTAGATGAAACAAAGTGTAATTGAAGCTACTATGTGATACAAGAGGGGTTTTTGCTAATCTTGTACATCTTATGAGGTAAAGCACCCTACCACTTTTGCTTCATGTGCAAATAAAATGTCGTGCACATATATGACATTTTATTTATTTTATATATATAACGTTATTTTGGCACACAGTTAGGAATGAGCTCACCCCTGCTGTGCTGGAGTAGTACTTGTTTAATAACTAGGTCACAAGTTTTAGAGGAAGATTGAAGTCTTTTTATCAGTATTTTATTGTGCATGTTATTGCCATCTGTGTGACCCTGTTGGCAGAGGCATTACCGCAGCTACGTGCGTTTACTGGATTAGCCATTTACTTTTCTCACCTCTTTCCTTCTAGGCTTGCTTACAAAAAAACTGACTTTTAAAAATGGTTTAATAATGATTAATTACACCAGTGGAGAAAAATGTCATAAAATATATGAAAGATCAACTGCCATATTATTCTACTGTGACAAGACTACATCTGAGGTTAGTTTCAAAATGTTTCCTGTATGTGCTGTCTCACAGAAGTGCCCTATTCTTAATGTGTGGGGAGGGTAAGGTGAAGAACATGAACTAGCTTCCTTCAAGAACTGCCTAATCATTTACAAATTAGGCAGAAGATTGAAAGGTCCTGTGAGGTGATAAAAAAATGAGGAATGTTTTTTATTTCCTATTTAATGAAGGTATGTTTGTCAAGCCCCAGGAAAGTTGGGGCAGTTGTTCCTTTTAAGGGCTGCCTGCTATTAGCAGAGCTCTTGGAGATGTTGAAAAGGGATGTTATCCCAAAAATAACAGTAGTTTCTTTATAAAAAATAAAAAGTAGAAGAAGGATCTTCAGTAAAGCAGGTATTGGATGGCCAGACCAAAATAAGTTGGTTACTTGCTTTTTATTACCTCTCCCCATACTTGTGTTTTCCTTCTTGTTCTTAAATAATGGGTGCCTAGAGTTTCTTTTACTCTTCCTCTTATTTCATGGAGGAGGCAGAATCTCCTAGTGGCTGCCCTGCATGTGGATAAACTCAGGTTTGGGAGAAGCCATGCTTTCAGCTCTTCAGAGGCATCGTGTGTCTTCAAAATAACATATAGATACAAGTTCCCAGATATCTTCAGCAAGACTGAGGCATTTTGATAGCTTCACTCTGTCTAAGTGAGAAAGTAAATTCCTTTTGTATTTTGTTCTTCCAGCCTGTGTTTCTGAAGGAAACTCCAGATTGCACCTACATGTTTGAATGGCATACTCAGTATGCTTGCCCACCTGTTAAATCTATTGAGTGCTCCTACAAGTAAGTTGTAGCCACAAACTTTAAAATGGAGCTGTGTGATGACAGAAACAAATAGAGCCTTGCTGCAACTCAGTGCAATACTGCCACTTTAACTACTGTGCTTTGACTTAGCAACCAGTTAATGTGGTATTAGATGCCAGTGCAATGTATTTTAAGTAACTTCTGCACGTTATGCTTCATAAAACTAATTTCACTGAAGAAAAATACTTTCTTTGAGCTTCATGGGAACAAGCTTAGTGTCAAAGTGAACTGTTTGGTTTGCAGTTATTGATGGTTGAACTCGGAGTGTGTTGGGTTCTTACAGGTGTCTAGTTATTATTTAACTGTAGCTAATTTAAACAAGAATACAACTTCTGTCTGGAATGTCCACCAAACAAAGCTCCAAGAAAAACGTAATCTGTTTCTGTCACAACCAATTATTAGCTCATTAAGTTTTGATAAGTGTGGTCAAATGTGGCTAATAATTGGCCCAGGGCTTTAACATCTGGCATCATCATAGGTTTCTACAATCCACTATAACTGCATTTGTGCTTGCTGTGCACTGAAGGCCTGCATGTGTCAATGAAAAGTTGGAATTGCTCTTGCACTGGCTGAGGGCTGTGTGTGTGGACAGTTACCACCAGCATAATACTCTGCTTCTAGAGTTTTTAGGTTAAAGGTTATAGCAGTATCTTAAGAATTGTAACTTAAATTACTTGATTTTTAAAAATGCCTCTTACTTTGAATCCTTTGTCTGTCTTACAGGGATGATGAAGGAAACTTCTATGACTTTTCATCTCTGACACGGCATAGAGAGAATTGGGAGGCAATTACTCTAACTCCTTCTACACAGAAATACTATATTAATGTCTGCAAGCCCTTAGTACCATATGGTGCTGCACGTAAGAGCAAAATAAAAATACATTCTCACTGTAGCAAGAGGAAACAAGTGGTAGGACAGTACTGCTGGCTGTTGTTCAGACTGGAAAAAAAAATCATGAAGCAAAGTATGCAGAGACAATGGTGTAATTTCAGCACCAGAGGGAAGGGCAGATTATGGGCCTGATTTCTGTCTGCTTGGCAGATGAGATTCACTTGCAGCTCTTAGCTTCTCTTGATAAATTCAGCTCTATTTTTTCCATCCTTATCAAAAGTCTGCTAGAACTCTTAAAGAGTAAAATAACATTTTGGTGCAAGTTGTTAAGGTCAGAATTTTCCCTATGCAGTCTTCTGACTCCACATTCTGTTTAGTGGAAGACCAGGTAACAAGACTATCCTTTAATCCTGTGTAGTAGGCTGCTTCCTAAGTAGTAGCTGCCACTACTTTCTGCATGACCTTGAGTGAACTGAACTAGTTGTTGCTACTTGTGATTTTTTTTTTTGGGGGGGGAGAGGAAACCAGCACAGTGAGTATGGCTTAGACAGTGTCTGGAAGCTAGGTCAGCTATGAGATACCTGAGAGTCAAATAGTGGAGTTTTATTCCAGGCAAGTAAGCATTTAGAGTAATAATGCTGGTTTTGTTCATTTTTATAGGTTCCTGTCCTTCTGATGCTGCTGCTTCCCTCATGGAGGGTGCAAAATGTACAAGTCTTGGGGAAGTTGCTGATGGTCCCCGATGGGAAAATGGCATTTCTACTCTGAAATATATTAATGGGGAGCAGTGTCCAGATAAAATTCGCAAGAAAACAACAATATTGCGCCTCAAGTGTGATGAAAACAGAATTGTAAGTGGGTTCCTTGTGGCAGGGTTTTACATTTTCGTGAGTTGTTCATACAACTGTATGTGTATGGAGAGTGGTAGGCAGTTCTTATCCATTCCCTCATCATCTCTTGTTGGATGGGAGCCAGTCTTGTAAGCAGATTGGCTGAGCAGTTTTGAAGAGATCTTTTTGTAGAATCTGTGAGCACAGGTTTTATCATCTGTAATACCTTCAAATTATCTGTCTTGAAGGCAAGTGTATTGCAAATCAGGAAGTGTTTCTAGTGGTAAATGCTGTTGGCTGTGTGGTTCTTAACTCTTGCATGCCTGTATGCCTTACCTTTTAAGTATTCTTCTATTTTATTAAATGTCTTACCCTGACCTTTAGGATTCTGTGTTGCTCAGAGGCTGCTTTTTGGCTCTCGTCTCATCAATGTTATTGCTCCCAATGATGATTCTGTACTGCTGTGTGTTGAAATACAGTTGAATATTCTGTCCTTGGGTTAATTTACAGGACCGTGATAGTCTAAGTCCTAGAATTAGCATTCAAATTGAGCTTAGTTACAGGCATGAGGGAAAACCCTGGTTGAAATCTTAAAGTGCGCTCTGTAGAGATGTCACTTTCTTCACTGCTCCGTATTCAGGAATCAAAGCCAGAACTTATAATGGCCATTGAAGACTGTGACTATACCTTCTTGTGGTTCACTGCTGCTGCGTGTCCTCTGAAGAGCAATGTGCAAAATGACTGTCGGGTAACCAATCCTGCAACAGGTAAGGAGGGGGCCCCTGGGTTTTTTTGTACATGGAAAGGCTGCTGGAAGTAGCAATACTACTTTTGTGTTCTTGAGGGACTTCATTACAAAAGAACAGTGTGACACATCCTCTGGATAGTGACTAACAAGCTTATTGGTGGGTAAAAATACCTTGTAAGGTACTGCAATGTCCCTTGGAACAAATAGTTTGTAGTTCTGGAACTAATGTTACCTCTATTAATAAGAATTAGTAATTGTTTGCCTTTCTAAGCTGGCAGGCAAGTAGGGGCTAGTTGACCTTACTACTAAATCGAGTTACTGAAAGCTTTCAATACAAAGAAGTGTCTTGAGTTTTGAATCAGAAAAAAAAGATTAAGTTATTCCCTGATCTGCCTCCAGGCCACCTCTTTGATTTGACACCGCTAAAGCGAGAATCTGGCTATACCATCAGCGACTCACACAACAGAAAAATTGAGTTGAACGTTTGTGCTGAAGTTAAAAGTGCATGTGCTAACGGAGCTGGTAAGCATCTTATCCCCACTGATACTGTGATCACTGACTATAGCACACCCAAAGGAAATACTTACGCTCAAGTTTAAGGTAAAATGCAAAGGGCGAGTTTTGCTACAAATGTTATAAGGAGCGAAGAGAGCAGCTGCACGACTGAATTAGCTAGGAAAAGAACCTAAAACTGTTTTAGGAAATGATGTATTACTATCAAACTCCATTCCTAAACTTGGGTTCAAATCCAGTCCAATCCCTTTGTGTCTGAATGGGAGTGTTTTCTTTTGGACGTGAGGGCAGGAGTGCAGATGCTTCCACTGCACTTTGTGTTGTCGATGCTGTGCGAAGGAAGAAGTTAAAAGCTTCCAGCTAGAGTAACCCGAGCACAAAAATTGCTGTGTTGATCTGTTGCAACTGCACTGAGCCTGGTGCCCACGCTTCAAACCCTTGCCGAACTGCTCTGTTACTTTCTGTTCTGGGTGCTTCTGAAATGTAGGAGTTAACTTGCAGTTTAAGCTGCTTACTAGCTGGTTGAATTGCTAGCTTTTCTAATATAAGATACTATTTAAGCATCTTAAATGCTAAAACAGGAATATCACTTGTGAATTAAAAATTATTTTTGTGTAGTTAGAAAACACTTTGGTTTAGTTTTTAAGAGGCATCTTAATAAAACTATATATAATCTGTCTGACATTTTGTTTTTATCTCTTGGTTTTCACAGCAGTGGTAACCGAACACTGTGCTCTGTGATTGGTTAAATGTGTACAGATGCAGTACGTTCTGCTGGTTAATGAAGTATCAAAGGCAATGTTTGGGTTCTGTTTCAGTGCAGTTCAGCTCAGTTTAGTGGCAACTCTGGATGGTGTGAAAAAGCCTATCTGTCATAAGAAAATTAAAGTGAGACTAAAAACTTAAGTTTCCTGCAGTTCATGTTGTATGGTGCAATTTTGAAGGGTGGTTACATTAGACTTGATCTGATTTGTTAATTTTTCTTCTTTACTTTAGCTGTCTGCATCACTGGTGGTCCAAAACCAATTAATGCTGGAAAACCGAGCAAAACTTTAACTTATGAAGATCAGGTGTTAAGGCTTGTCTATGAAGGTGGAGATCCTTGCCCTGCAGACCCTGAACTGAAGCAGAAAAGCTATTTTAGCTTTGTATGCAAGTCTGACATTGGCGATGACAGCCAGCCTGTCTTTCTGTCTTTCGACGAGCAGTCATGCACTAGTTACTTCTCATGGCATACTTCCTTGGCTTGTGAGGAAGAGGTAAGAACTAATTCTGTGGAAACAAACACCTGTGGGAATAAATTTCTGGGAGGGTTAAACATACTTGGAGTGTGTGTTTTAAATTCCGTGAGGGAAAGGTCTCTTCCTGTAGTCAGTACAGAACCCAGGTTCATGAAGAAGGCCTCGGATACTTTTCTTAATGACTTTATTCGCACAGATGTACAGTACTTGGCAAACTTATGGTCTGTCTGATGGGCCTAGTTAAAACTTCCAACACTTCAGAATAACCCCTCTGTGGAACGTGCTTAGCTGCTCTTCTGTACAGCTCAAATGGAAGCTATAGGGCATCTGCTTAGGTTAAGATCCTCCAGTGGAACAGGCCAGCAGAGCTTAGGCTGAGTTGAGAATGGACAGCGTGTCTATGCTGGGGCATAGTCTTTGTATTTAAGCAAATGCCTAGGGGCTGGGCAAGCATATGTCCAGTTTGCTCAGTGTGAAAACTGATGGATCTTGACAGCATGAATTTAGGATCTGCCCCTGCTGTCTACCACATGCTGTAATAACATGATTTGGTCAACTCTGGATGAACTGGTGTCCCAGATGATACTTTGAACTTTAGTTAATTTTAGCTAGTGCAATTGTTACCAGTAGTGGATGTGCAGAGTAAAAGCCAAGGGCAGGAATAGAAGGCTAAATGAGCTACAGGGTGAATTAATATCCTTTAACACGTGAGTGTTGCCTTTTGTGAATCTGCCTAATCATTCTTTTTGCTGCCTTGATTACATCTGGTGTGGCCATCGTTCTCTTGACAAGTTGTTTTTCCTTCTCATCATTGTCTCAGTACTACCATACCTCTCACTTCCACTTAGGAGAAACATTTTCCAGTTTTCCTTTCCCTGACAGGAACTGTCATGTGTCCCCTCCTTTTGCAAAAGTTTTGCTACTTATAGCTCTGCTTTACTCTTCAGTAGTATGTACCGTGCTGCAATACAAATCAACAGTACCTAAAAATACTGTTTTCTAGCCTGTTAACTCTATTCATTCATCATTTGTGCATTTCTGATCACTTTTCACAGCGTATCCAAGATCACCCTAGCTATTTCAGTGTGGTGATGGCTAGGTAGCAATGATGTTTGTCCAGAAATTACATCCTAATTTTATCTAATACCTAAACAAAAATATCTATTCTCAAATACCAGGTATTTCCAAATACCAAATAATTCCCAAATTCCAGGTAGGCTGTCAGCTTATCTATTTTAAGAATACATGAAACAGATTCTGATGCAATGCAGTGCTCAAGGCATCAGCTTGCAATACAATAAGTCTACATTGTTATAACTGTGTGTGCTGGAGTAGGCATGCCAGAGTTTTGTGTCTTGGTATTGTTCTCACATGGACTCCATTCCATAAGAATGTTTAAATTACTGAGGTTTTACATATGCAGCTTGTAGGTACTTAGTATCTATAGAAAAAAATCACAAATGCTGCTTTACTTAAATCAAATTTGAAACTTTTAAATGCAGCCACCCTCCTGGCCCTATGAAGGACAAACTGTCAATAAATCAAGTAATAAAAGAATAAGAGCAATAAAATGTACTGTCTTGTAGGTGAAGTGCTCAGTGTTGAATGGTAGTTCCATTATTGACCTGTCTCCTCTGATCCATCGCACTGGGTATTATGAGGCATTTGTGGATGAAGATATAACAGGTGCTTCTCCAGACTTCTACATCAACATTTGTGAGCCTCTCAATCCTATCAAAGGTGTCAGTTGCCCGCCTGGAGCAGCTGTTTGCATGGTTCCTGTTAGTGGACCACCAATAGTAAGTACTGTGCCTGGAATCACTGAAATGTGCATTTCCCTGCTAGTTTAAAATGGGATCCCTGCCTAAAGACGTGATTTGAAAATAGACTTGACCATGATTTAAAGAAATGGAATAAAAAATTAAAATCTACCCTGCAAAATTCCCTTTTCTCTACAAAGAAATATTGTCCTGTCCTGTACCCCTGTGATTTTTTTGAGTGTCAGAAGATTCCATACTGTAACAAATATAAAACATTTACTACAGAGTTTTTTCATGTAGTGCTGTGTGCCAAATATGGAGACTGGAAAGCAGAAAGCCTCTTAATTTGGCCATTCACAAACACAAGTTTGCCCCTGTACTCGGCACTGGTGAGGCCACAGTTTGAGTGCTGTGTTCAGTTTTGAGCATCACAGGATAAGAAGGACATGAAGGTGCTGGAGGAGGTCTGGAGAAGGGCAGTGAGGCTGGTGAAGGGTCTGGGGAACACGTGTTATAAGGAATGGCCAAGGGATCAGGGATTGTTTAGCCTGGAGAAGAGGAAGCTGAGGGGAGACCTTACTGCTCTTTACAACCTCCTTTCAGGTAGTTGCAGTGAGGTGGGCGTGGGTCTCTTCTCACAGGTAACTAGCAATAGGATGAGAGGAAATGGGGTTAAATTATGCCAGGGGAGGCTTAGATTGGATATTAGGAAGAATTTCTTGACTGAAAGAGTGGTGAGGCACTGGAACAGGCTGCCTAGGGAGGCGGTGGAATCGCCGTCCCTGGAGGTGTTAAAAAAACATGTAGATGTGGCACTTGGGGACATGGTTTAATGGTTATGGTAGTGTTGGGTGATGGTTGGACTTGATGGTCATTTTCAACCTTTACGATTCTATGATTCTGTGGCACAGCAATGGTGTGCTTGATCCTGTGATAGCCTGGTGAGATATTTAGCATTTAGTACCTTCATGCAAGAACTTGACAGCTGAATGGCATGCCTGTGACAGAATATTGGTTAGCTCGTATGTGTTATTGACTTGAGAGATGGAAGCTCTTACCTTTTGAGGTCTTGTTTCTGAGCTGTAGAAAATGCACATAAAAAGCTGAGATTGTTTTCCATGAACTTCCACACTGATCTAGAGACCTTACTCCACTGCTGATACCGCACAATTTTTAGGTGACGTGTTGCTATTTTGTCACAATGATTTAAAGAAGAATCTACCTGTAAGATGCAGAACCTCCCTGTTTTTTGTCAGGCTTCCATGTAAATCAGATGGATCTGAATTAATTTGAATTAATTTGAATCTCTGGGTGGATATGAGATCTAGGTGTGTCCCGTGTGTCTCTGAATATGTTTTTTCACTTGTGTAGGATATTGGTCGTGTTACCGAACCTCCCAAATTAAACAAGGCAGTACATGAAGTTTACATCACTTACAACAGCACTACTCCTTGTCAGATAAACAACAAATTGAACTATACTTCTCTTATTGTATTTCACTGCAGCCAAGGAACCAGTCTGGTAAGTCATCTGTTAAACTTGTGTTGATGTGAAGTGTGCAGTGGGATGTGGGTAGTAACCAGTGTTAGCTTTGTTTAAATCAAGGATTTGTTTCCAGCATGTAAGGATAGACTTGTTTCAACAGTGAATATACTGAATATTTCTATTCTCAGCTACTTAAGTACTTAAGAATACAAATACTAAGTATTTAAATCCTAACCAGGCAAAATTTCAGAGTGCATGAACTTCAAGCTTGAGAGGAGCAGGTTCTGATGGTTTCAAGGATCAGATTCCACTGCAGTACTGTAGTAATAACTTATTGCTGGCATTAATCTTAATGCTGTATTGCACTTTGTATAGGTCCAAAAGCTTGTACTTGTACCACAAGCTAAGACAACAACCAGTGTAACTATGAAGGTGTTACTGTGGAATGTTCCCACTGTGCTGTACCCCTTTCCATAATCATACACAGCTAGTATCTAGATACTTAAGTTTTTATTTTGTGTTGATTCCTGAACACTAAATTGAGATTTCATGATGGTGTGGATCTAACAAATCTTGAATTTTTTGAATGCTTTAACAAACTGTAGAGAAGCACTTGGGTATGTTTGACAAACTATAGCTTGTTGAAGATACTCAATGGAAGCATTTTCCATCAATGTGGGGCAGGAGCTGAAACTCAAGGCAGCTCTGAATGTTGAACAGGCCATGTTCATATTTTTATTTGAAGTATGAAAAAGGAAGCAGCATTTTTTTTCTAAACTTGAACTCAGTGAACTTTCTTAATGTTCTCTATTGTGGAGAAAGATACTCTTCCTTCAGTTGTTGCTTGCAGCTAAGGTGAACATCAAAATATTTGCCCTAATTAATAAGAAAACTTGTGTACTTCAGTTACTACTTGGATTATTCTGCGTTGCTTCAGAAAACAAGTATTGAAACTGTGAAGAGTTACAAGTATTTCACTTGTAACATTTTTGCTGCTGGTTGTAATATGAAGTCATGGTGTTTGTTCTAGTTAGTCAAGTCGAGCCTTGTTAATAACTGAAATTAACAGCTTTTGAGAAGGGAGGGGAGGGGGAAAATGCAGAAAGGACAACAAAGTCTCCAAAAATTAAACCTACTTTATCTTTCTGTTCTCTGTTAATAGGGCAAGCCAAAGATGGTACGGAAGCTTGACTGCAGTTTTGTGTTTGAGTGGGAAACTCCAATTGTGTGTCCTGATAACGTGAAAACTTTAGGCTGCTCTGTGACTGATGAGCAGCTACACTATACTTTTGACCTGGCAAGCCTTTCTGGAAGATCATTTGAGGTAATGCCTTCTGGTGGTGTGTTGTTTTTTTGTTGGTTTTTTTTTTTTTTTTTTTTTTTTTTTTTTTTTTTTAATTTCCTATTGCTATGAACATTTTAAAACTGAAGCAGGGGTTTCTTTTGACCATCCTGGGGTGTGAGAGGAGACCGAAGCATGTCCTGCAGCTGTGGTTAGTGTTGATATTTATTTGGCCTCTGACAGACTGAATAATTTCAGTGGGAATAATGTTAGGTTTTTAAGAGAAATTCATGGATATGCTGATGAGGAAATGAAAGAGAAATCTTCACCTGTTGCAGAATCTTGACATGAAAACAAATCTACTGAATAGTCTATATCCTTGGTCCTGTGGGTGTGTTTTATCTGCAATTTTGTCATATTAAGGAAGGCCAGACTTGCAAAATCAGTTATTTTATTTTCCTCCTGCATTATGCAAGTACCAAATGCGACTTGGTTTATAAAGTGCTCAGATGGTTCTTTTTTAGTATTGACTGTAGGCTCTGAGGTGGCCTTGTTTGTGATGCTTCTGGATCTCCACACAGGTATATTCTGGATCCAACAGTTACCATATTGGTGTATGTAGTCAGGCAGCAGACTTGCCCCAGGGAAAGTGCAAAGATGGGGCAGTGTGCCTGACAACTGGAAGTGGTGTGTCATCTTTTGGGAACATAAAGGAAATGAAAATGGACTACAGCCACCAGGATGAAACAGTCATCTTGCAGTATACAGGCGGTGACCGGTGCCCTCCAGGTGAGACTGAAGCAGCCTCATTCTTTATGTAAAAGCTTGTCAGCTTTTTTTTTTACCTTTCAAATATGAGGTTTTGTTGCGATAGGAGGGAGGCAACGTGGATTTTGCATATGTTAATAGAAACATTTAACTTTATGACACATATACCATACTAATCTGCAGCATCAACATGTATCTCCTAGAAGAGACAGAAGCAGCTTTTCTGTAGGGATGATCATAGATAATTGTACACTGCATCCTAATTTTTGAATTTGGTTTTACTTAGTGTTTCAGTATTTCTGTTGTTTGCCTCTGCATGTGACTTCTCTCTAGTACTGAAGTACAGGGTTTGAATGTGGTCTTGAATATGGATATGCCTGCTATTGTACTGTGTGTTTTTAAGATGCTGTACCTTTCCTTCTCAGTGACTGAAAAGGGAGACCTTTGTGTGTTCCCCTTCAAATACAAAGGGAAGACCTATGAGGGATGTATTACAGAAGAAAAGAATAGGCCATGGTGTGCTACAACTGAGAACTACCAGGGAGATGGAAAGTGGGGATTTTGTGGAAATGGTAAGAACTTCCCCTGCTTCATGTGCAAGGATCTGAGCTATCACAGGGAGTTAGCCATTGCCAGGTTGGGCAAAAGACCTCTGGTGCAATACGGTGGAAGTAAAGGGATAAGAGTGGGCAAGACAAGGAATCTGTGGGACAAACTACTCAAGTGAGTGAGCAAAATACTTCAGAAATAAAAAGTTCATGCTTTTAGATCATGAGTGTTCCAGTCACACATGATGACTCTGTTTTAAATGGAGATCAATCATTTTGGAAGGAACACTACTTTCTAAAAAGCATAAAAGCTTTTAGAATTAGGGAATAAAATTGCTAGGTAAAGCATTTTTCCTCTGCTCTTTGAAACAACACCTGATTAAAATTTTTGTTGATACCCTGAAATTGCTGCACTGAAATCCAGGCATGCCTGAAAACTTCTTGCAAAATATTTTTTTCCCTTTTTTTTCCAACCTTCCCCTTATAGCAACTGCAAAAAGGGAATCTACCATTATCTTTGCATGTGATGAAAATGCTGGTGTTGGGAGACCACGCATTTTGAGTGAGACACTTGGCTGTACCGTGACATTTGAATGGAAGACACAGGCTGTTTGTCCTCCTAAGAAAATGGAGTGCAAGTTTGTCCAAAACCACAGAACTTATGACTTGAGGATGCTTTCTTCCCTGACGGGGTCATGGATCTTTTTCCACAATGGGAACTCGTGAGTAATGAGCAACTCCCAGGGAGCAGCTTCCCAATAAACAGTGGAAGTTGTAGTGTGGCATAGTACTTCTGTTTGGTCCCTGTGTACAGAGGCTGTTTAAATGGCTAAAAATGTCTTAAAACTGTTGATGGTTAACACTGTGTATAGAAGGGGGGGGCAGGGGGTGAAACAACCCAAGAAAAAAAACACAACCAGAAAGGAACCCATTTTACCTGAAGAATACAAATAATTACTGTCTTCATCCTTACCTCTTCCCTCTATTGATAACCATTTTTAAAGGATGAATAAGTCGAACTGGAAGCTTTTTAAAGGCTATATAAAGCTGTCCTAAAGTAATTTTGTCATTTAAATGCAATTTTTTTGATTCTTAATAATGGTGAAAAAAATCTTAATGAATTAGTTGCAGTCTTCTGGCTCCAGTGTGTAACTTTTTGTCTAAAGTTTCAGTAGGGCTTCCCTCCCCTCTCCCCCATTGCCACCCAAATATGAGTGGCAGGAAGTCATCAATTTATCCAGCCTCCTCCTCCGTTTAGCAAATAGAAAAGAACTGACGAGGGTCTTTTCTAATCTTTTGATAAGCTGTGGGGTAACAAAACTGTTTCATTCACTGTCTTGGTACTAGGTCATCTGTTGTAATAAAACTTAACTGGTATAGCTCTGAAGAGACACTGAATTTAGGATAGTCCTATAGCCTTTTGGACTTTTAATGACTTGGTTGCAGTATCTAGTTTTGACCTTGATGAAAATTAACTAGTGAACTAACATGGTAAATGAGCATTTTTTTTTTTTGTACAGTTATTTACTTAAAAATGATAGTTAAAAATAATCTGCTAAACCTTAGTACATGCTTTATTCTGTCAGCTAATCAAGAGTATTTAATTTCTTTCAACCTGGCTAGCTTGCCATGAGGGCTGTAACATTTAGACCTCACTTTTTCAGTTTAGTCTAAATTAATTTCAAAGAAGTTTTTACATACCATGTTCTCTGTAGGTACTATGTGAATCTCTGTCAGAGGGTACATGAAGGACCCACGGGCTGCCCTGAAAGAGCCAGTATTTGCAGGAAAAGCAACAATGGAGACGTTCAAGTTCTTGGACTTGTTCATACACAGAAGTTGAATGTGACAGGTAGAGAGTTTGTTCCTGTAGAGAGCTAGAGATGGTTAAATTTTAAAAGCTATCTATAGTGGTTCTTAAATTATGGTGAATCCTTTATTTTGAAGTATCTTTACCAGTGAATATTCCATTTAAAACCAAAACAAATCAATGCTACTACTCACAGAGTCAAAAGTGGTATTTCAGCCTTGAGGAAGCATTGAAGCAAGCAGTGTTATAATTAAAGCCATGAGAAGTGAATTGTCAATCTCAACATCAAGAAACACTTTTTTTTTTACAATGGGAGTGATGGAGCACTCATACAGGTTGCCCAGAGAGGTTGTGGAGTCTCCTACCTTGGAAATATTCAAAACCTGTCTGGACATGGTCCTGGGCAGCTGGTTCCAGGTGGCCCTGCCTGAGCAAGGGGTTTTGACCAGATGACCTCTGGAGGCCCTTTCCAACCAGTGGGAGGGGGAACTATTTTTGTTCATTCCATTTGGAAGGACTTGTTCTATGTCCACTAGCTTCTTTAATTAAAGCAGTATAGGAAAGATGACTAATTGGCTTAACTCTTAAGAAAAAGAATTTTAAAATATCTCAACCTTACTCAAGTTTTCAGTTTAAGGAATATTTTTTAAAATCCTTCTGAGTTTTTGAAATTGAGGGAAATTTTCTATCTGGCTACAAAAACAATGGTATGTATTGCATGTGTTTGTTGCCAGAGTTTGTTTATAAATGGGTATCTTAATTTACTCTTATATTTAAAAAAAAAAATGACATCTTAAATGTAAAGATTTATTGTGGCTGTACTGGTGACCTGAACGCTTGGTACAATGTAAATACAGAGGTGATTGAGGTGATTGAGGAGTGATTTTTTTTTTTTTTTAAATGATTATTAGTGTGAAGGCCTCAAATTACTGACATGCAATAATTGATATATGGTCTGTGTAGGAGAAAAGAAATAGTGTAAATTAAGCTAAAGTAATGAAGTCTGAAGAACAAGGAAAAGGAAATTTCTGACAGCTGCTTACAAAAACCTTGAGTGTCATCATTTTTCTCTTCTAGGTGATACAGTGTATATTAGTTATTCCAGTGGGCAGGAATGTAGGAACAATAAGAAAGTAACGACAATTATAGAACTGAAGTGTGCAAAAACAGTTGGTATGCCCATGCTGCAGAGGTGAGTAACAAATTTAACACATCACTTATCTTCCTGGTTTACTCCTTTGCACCTCTAGTAAACTGTAAATCTTAGAGCAGTGACTACCCATTCTGTTGGGCAGTCCCTAAAACAATCCTTGATTTGTACCTGTAAGGTATGGATCTTCTAGAGCTTCTGCACTGTTTACTTTCATAAATGCTTGTATTCTGTATTTATCTTAAGATTTCCAGGAAAAAAAATCCAAGCATTCTAATTCTAAAGTGACTCTGACTATGGCTGGGATGCTGTTGTTTTCAATGTCAGTTGTAGTCCAGCCACACCTAACTTTGCTCAAAATCTGTTTAGTGGAAAACACTTACTATAATAACTGGTTGACTTAATAAAACATTGTTTGTTGCCTCAATGCAGATTTTTTAACTAGAAGCTGAAGAAAGTGAGGTATATAATACTAAGAAAGTTTGATGGCTTTTTGCTCAGTCTTGTTTAACTCTATAAATAGAGTTGGGAAGCTGAGCAAGTTGCTCTGTATGAGTCAAAGAACTAGGTAGGAAAATCTGATGAGTTTATACAATTTATCCCCAATAATGTACAGCATGTTAAACCTGACGAGCAGCCTGACATGTTTGTAAACTAAAATATTTCAATAAACCATCTGATACACCGTGTGACGTCTGGAACTTTTGAAGTAGGAAGTTTGAGTCTGGAAAGGTCTTTTTAAGTCTTGAAACTGCTGAAGAGTGTAGTGCAATTTTTCAGGTAGCTTTTTTTGTGTGGTCTTTGACTGCTTCAGCTTAGTCTCGACAGGACATTCCAACTTGTGGGTTAACAGAGTGGTGTATTCCCTTTCTCAAGAAACCAGGTACTTGTTACTGTTTTCTGGAATTATCAGTTGTGTCTGTTCTTTGGTAGAATTGATGAAGAAAACTGCGCTTACTACATCACTTGGGACACACGAGCAGCTTGTGCCGTGAAGCAGCAGGAGGTGAAGGTGGTGAATGGAACAGTTATTAATCCTGCAACTGGGAAAAACTTCTCTTTAGGGGACGTTTATTTCAAGTAAGTTTTTTAAAAAAACAAACAAACAAACAAACAAAAACCAACGAAGAAACAAAAACCCAACAAAGAACATAATCCCCAAACCAAACACACAAAAAACCCACCAAACCCTCAAAACTACGATACCTTAGTCCTGTTGAACTGAACTACAAGGAAAGAGCTTGGTGTGAATATTCCATTGCCTTAACAGTTCTTAGCTGTCAAGTGTAAATGGCACTGAATTCACCTTGTACAAGTGACTTAAGTCTTGAGTACATCTAGACATGCTAAATCTAAAGCCTGCACATACTCACTTTTATGTCAGATCTCTTTATTGTGGGTTATCACTCTCTTCCATACTGTGTAGACATCAGAGAACTTGATTGTTTTTTTTTTTTTTTTAATAACCCTCCCAGACACACCTTGGATTTTTATGTAGCACCTTTTTTTTCCTGCTCAGATGATTCGTATAGAAGTAGGAACTCATGCTTCAAAAGCCTTAGAAATAAGGAAGGCCAGCTCTAGAGGAGTGGTCAAGAATGACTGAACTCAGAAGGGGCAGGAGAAGATGAGCAATGATACTGATTGTACTACACGTTGCACATAACTCTGGCTCAGAATCTCTTATGAACTACTATATTTAATATCTGTGCTAGAGTTACAGAAGGAAATCTGCCCATACTTAGTGCAGGGCACAAAGCATTAGTGTGTGGAATTGGAGTAACTGGGCAGAAGTGTTGTGAGTAAACCTGCTGTGCAAGTGTGGTGATAGCATTACAAGCATAGAGAAAAACAAATCAAGCAGGCCTGGATGAAGGAGGAGAGGAAGTCAGGACAAAAATAAAACTTGGCGTAATGTGAGATGAGAGACAAGTTGTGTTTGAGGAAGCTCAGCCTTTGAGCAGGTGGCTAGAACAAATAGCTGTGAATCTCAGAATGTTCACACTCTTACCAGCACTGTGAGAGGATAGAATTGTCGCTAGTATTTAGGTAACACTTAGGGTAGAACCCTTCTGGAGAAGACAGCTAAGTGATGGTATTTCATAGCTACAGAGCACACAATATGGTTCATATGGCCAGTAGGCTAGCTTGTGTGTGAGCTGCTGAGTCGTGCTTTTGTCTTCAGTTTATCTTAATTCTTTGGACATATTTACATGCTCATACCACCACTTGAGGGTAATATAGCTAGAAAGGTTTGCTTTTTATGCTTTCTTAAAGTATACTAAATAGAATTGTCATTTGTAATGTTCAGGGAGGAAGCCTCAGTCCTGCATTTTTCTGGTTGCTAAATCAGTCAGTCCATCTTGCTCTGGAATCAACCAGTGGTAGCAGCTACCACTGTTAGCAATCTGATGTCTTGGGAATAGCCTAAATCTGTGAGTTTAGACTTAAGGATGGACCTGCACTCTGTTTGCTCAGGTTGTACACGGCTTCTGGGGACATACGGACAAATGGCGATCAATACATATATGAAATTCAGCTTTCTGGTATAAGAAACTCAAGCTTCCCTGAATGCTCTGGAGCAAACATCTGCCAGGTTAAAACTAATGAACGTCGTTTTCGGAGAGTTGGTTCTGCCAAAAAAGCTAAATATTATGTTGAGGGTAAGTACGTGCCCACTAGCCAGAATTGCTTGATACTCTGTGTGAATTGCTTCATCAGAAAATGGCTCTTGTTTCACAACACCTGTGCTAATCCATTTCTGTAAAGTGTCCAGAATCTTTCTAGTAGAATGTAGATTTATTTTCTTACTGTGTAAGCTCAGATGCAAATGGGGCCTTAATAGGGTTTGGGCTTGATGCTTGTTGAAAGCCTTTGGTAGAAACAGTGCAAGGGAGAAGACTTGGTCTTTTGTTTTCCTCTGTGCTTGTGCTGCATAAGCAATGATCTCCTTTATCTAGCTGCTTTCTCTTGTGAAGAGCTTAGCCTGCTGTTCCACAGCAGCTAATGGAATCAGCTATGTAAAAGTGTAAGCTTACCCACAGCTACTGCAAAGCATAAGCTGCTACTGCACAACAAATAAGTAACTTTCCAGGGTCTAATGTTAATAGATTATTCTCGAGGAAGCAGTAAACTGGAAGATTTTCTTCTTGTTGTAGATGACGACTTGGATGTCATATTTTCATCAGACTCCAGATGCGGTAAAGATAAATCAAAGTTTGTGTCTTCAACCATTTTCTTCCACTGCAGTCCACAAGTAAGAGAAGGCATCCCTGAATTCCTTCATGAGACAGCAGATTGCCAGTATTTATTTACCTGGTACACATCTGCTGTGTGCCCACTAATGTGAGTAGCTAACCATTTTCTGAAAGCAACTTTTGTCAGCACTTCCCAGCTAAACGCTTTCTTTTATTTTTTTCTGATCAGAGTGATTGTGGAAAAAAATGGAAAGCCTACAAAGCAGTAGACTCATGGGTAGAGGAATTTGGTGTTTTTGTGTAATGTTTGGCACATGATCACTAGAAGCTGGCCAAGCTGATCTGAACCTAAAGCTGCTTGTTTGCATGGGAGATGGGGAGACTGGCCTTCCCCTCTGTCTGCCTACTTCTTTAGGCTGGCAACTTTTATCAGCTTATTCTACAGATTCAAAAAGAGGGTTAATGAGTTCATGGTGTTCAAATAGAGTGTACCCAGGTGCTTAGCAGCATTCTTGACTTGTAGGCAGCCTCACTGTGAAGAATGGAGTGACTGCTTCTGAGACTGTTCACTTTCTGGCTGCTAGCTTCAAAACACAGGGAAACTTTATTCTGGTTTAAATGGGCAATTAGCTGTTGAGGTCTGTGTAGTGCCACAGTCAACTGGAAGGTAAATAATTGCTGTAGCTTTTGCAGCTTGCTCAAGTACAGGTTTGGTTCTAAAATAACAGCTGCTGCTGTGTGAACTCTAGAGTGTGTCATCGTGCACTTCAGTCTTGACTGTAGTCAGGTCTGTGCACTGTTGGAAAGTATACCACCATGTAGGCTCAGCACAGACTTTATTTTTTCCTTGCCCTAGTGATTTTTACTTGTAACAAAATCCGCTGAATTCAATTCTTCATAGCTGTTAGGACTGACAGAATAGTGTGGCATGTCTAATTTCTTTGAATGTGCAGTTTCTAATCCAGTTTGATACAATTGGTCAGTAGATCTTACTCATCATTTTCTTCTCAACTTACGTTATTAGGTCAACCAGTGATCCGGGAAGCAATAAGCACCAGACTGATCAGGAAGCCCAAGTGCATAAAGGCCTTTCAAGGAGAAGTCAGGCTGTTGGTGCTGTGCTGAGTGTCCTCCTAGTTGTTCTCACTGCATGCCTAATAATTTTGCTGTTCTACAAAAAAGAGAGGAGGTAAGAAATGATTGGGAGGCTTTAGAATTTTCTTTGGTAGGAGCTGGTTTCCTCAGTGGAAGAGAAGTAATGGACTTTGGAGATTTAAGTTAGGTTTTTTTTCAGTTGTCAGTGTCAGCTGTGAAACTGCAGGTTGGTTTTCTTGCCAAACTCTTCATTACTTGCTGGAGGTAAAGAGGGCTGGAGTACACAATTGAATTGGGCTGTTTTTTATTGTGGACAACTACTAATTAAGGAGGATAAAACAATGTGACAATATTGTTAGTATTTGATATCCCTCTCATTCTATGGTGTCAAGCTAGAAACACACAACAGCAGCAAGGAACATGTCCAAGTCCAGCTGATACCTGGTTGCCAGACAAGTTTTGGTGGTGTGTGTGGTTTTTTATTTTTTTTATTATTTATTTTTTGTTTTTATTTTTTCCCCTTAGACATAAATGCCAGGGGTGTTTTAGAACAGCCACCCTGAAGCTGTGGTAAGAGGGAAGATGTACATCGTCATGGACTGAATTTTGTTGAGAGTGGTTCAGGGTCAAGTGTCATTATGTGACAGCTTGCAGCTTGCTTGGTGAAATACTTTACTTTGATGGTAAAAATCCAGTGAAGGAAAGTGAGAGCTAATAAGAGGGATACAGTCACCCTAATGCAGTATTCTTTCCCTTTAGGGAAACTGTAATAAACAAGATAACGAACTGCTGCAGAAGAACATCCAGTGTTTCCTACAAATACACAAAGGTAATACAGTGGCAAAATTCAAGGTTTTATCTCTTGTCAAATTTTCTTAATATGAAGCCTTTATTACTAAATAAACAAACACCCTTAATTCCTAGTTCCTTCAGTGCATGGAAACCATAATGTATGGCTTCAGAAAAGCCATATAGCTGAGATATCTACATTTACGTTATGAAATGGGAAAGAAGACAGGGTTGTGGAAATAAAGAGCAGTCCATAAATAGCCAAACAATGGAAAATGTCCAAGAAAAGAAAAAAGTCTGTTTCAGACATAGTGAACAGTGACAGTAACAGCATCCTATAATAATATTACTATCTTATGACTAAATTAAACCCAAGGCCATGTATGGTGTGCGATCTGACAGCTGGGGAGATCAGCATGTGACAGAGTCTGGAGTGATATACAGTCTCCTTGTGCCTTTTTTTTTTAATTGCAGATAAATAGTGAAGAAGAAGTTAATGAGAATGAAACAGAGTGGCTTATGGAGGAAATTGCAACGCCAAATCAAAGAGCAGCAAAGGGAGGGCAGGAGAATGGTCACATTACTACCAAGTCTGTTACATCTGAAGCCCTTACCTCTCTCCATGTGGATGACCTGGACAGTGAGGATGAAGTGTTAACCATTCCAGATGTGAAGATAGAGACAGGAAGAGGAGTAGACAAGGGCAAGCACCCACAAAAGAAGCCACACAGTTTTGGAAGTGATGACAAAGTTTATTTGCTGAATGGAGGAAAGGAGAGGAAAGCAAAAGCCAAGCCAGGCCAGCAACAGGCACAGAACTCTACAAATACAGTATCGTTTCATGATGATAGTGATGAGGACTTGTTGAATGTTTAATAACCCCTCTTGTGCCTAATCAAATATATATAGAGAGATTATGTATAATGGGACTACATTTCCAACCAAATATGAGGACTTCGGCCCGAAAGATTTTTCTGAATTTTGCCTTTAACAAGAAACCATTGAAAAGGGAAGAAGAGAGAGATTTCTTGGTTGTTTACAATGATCTGTTCAGTAGTAACTGGATTTCTAACACCCAGTTGACTCTCTCTAGCCAGGACACTTTTTAAGCCTCAGCATGGATGTTAAATGCCTGCTTAAAAAAGAGAAACCTTTAAAATGGGAAGGATTACAGCTCAATGAAGCCCCTGGCTCCTGAGACTCAAGTTATCTGACTACTAGCTTTTAACTCCTTGTATTTATTGATCCTCACTACTCAGGTTTGCTTAATAGCAACGTGTTCTTCCTGCCGGCAGGGTATTATTCTATGGGTTTACCCATTGTAAGATGAGGAAAAAATACAGCTTTTGTGTGTTGGGATGATTTGATGTAAATTTTGGAACTGGTCTAATTTATCCTGTAAATTTGAATATCCATTCTAATTTAAACAGATCATTGGTTCAGAGGTATTGACTGAAAGGTACAACTCTGTATAGCTTTAGGCTGAAATGGTTGCTGTTCTTTGCATGATTTTTTTTTTTTTTGGTACTGGTCATGAGACTGACTTCATCAGTATTTGCCTAAGCAGCTGACAAGCACCCAAAGGTTTATTTTTTTTTTTCCTATGGCTGGACTAGGCTGGCTGCATGGGGAAATGGAGTTTTCAGGGACACGGAGGCAGACTTCCTATAACACAGTCTGTGCTGCCCAGTTTGTCACTGCTGAGAAGCCCAGCAGCTAGAGGAGCGAGCTGAGGTAGCACAATAACTCTCTCTGGTATTAATTACAAGAGGAAAAAAGTATTTTCTCATAGTGTAAGTTCTGGCTGTTATGCTGTGATCTTGGCCGTGGTCATTGATTTGAAGTGTTGCTGGCAATGAATGCAAGTCAGATTTCCTCTAGCAGTCTGGCTCTTCTCCAGGTGTTTCTTCAATTAAATTATGGGCGATTATAAGGTTTCAAAGCATCACACAAGTATGTACGTTGGTCAGAATTTTTGGAAACTTTTCGTTGTTCCTTTTGGCTGGCTTACTCAGTTTCAACAATGGTTTCTTTTTATAAAAGCTCCATTTTGAATCAAAATAGTGTACTATAAAGTATTCGGCAATTTCAATAAAAGATATGAAGTGGGTGTCCCAAATCCCACATGACAAGTTTGGAATCTTTCTTATGCTAGTTTGCAGTGCTGTTCTTCATCCTGGTGATAAACTTTTTTTGCTGTGATTGCTGGTATCTTAATTGCATCACTCCAAACAAGAATTCATGTTTGATGACGAAGATCAGGATATACAGGTAAGCCCAGTGGTATATTCTTTCTTTTATCAGACTTGGATTTCCTTCCCTCTTGTATTATTACCAGTGAGGCTATAAATTGGCTAAAACAGCATTTTTCATACTTAAAACAAAAGCAGCATTTTGCTTGTTTAATGTTAGGCTGATTTGGGTGAGTAAGAGGTTTCACAGTGTATTTTAATACTCTCAGTTGACACCCACATGTATGGCACAGTGCCACTCAACCCCAGCTAGACTGCAGAGGGTGGAAAATCAGGGGAAAAAAAGGCCCAGCCTGGATCTAGATTTTTTTAGTTCATGTGGAAGTTACACACACCATTGCCAACTGGTTAAACAAAACCACTAGGGAAGAAGCAATGTGAGGTGTCTTGGGTGTGTCTTTTAAGATACAGCCGAATGGTTTTAAACTTCACCAGTTCCCAGGCAGGCTCTGATTTCAGTTTCCTTGGCCTCGGCTCACACATCCTGTGCTGAGGGGTGCAGTGGGGCCTAGCTGGGAGCAGGGCAGCTGCTGTGCTCTTGTGTCTCCTCTTCCCCCTCCCTAGCTCCATCCACATGGAGGCCCTGCAGCCCCAGAGGTGAAAGTCTGGCATGGGGTGCTGCTGTGCTGGGCTTGCAGTAACACAGCTGGAACCTGGAGGGGGCACATCTGTGTGATGCAGGGGGTGATCCTACAGTACTGGTCCTCAAAGCAGTTTTCATAACTGTCTAGGCCACTGTTGCTTGGATGGCTGGTGGGTAGCAAGACCAGGTGAAGAACTGGTTCTGTTTCTGTCCCTGCACCAGAATGGCCGCCTAAGCTGGTTTATTTTTTGCTGTGTGTTGAAAGGAGGTCTTTAATTTTTTTTTGCCTGGTTGTATAAACTATGCAAGTCAGTTTTCAGATTATTTTTCACTTTTTTTCTATACTTAAAATGTTACCTTTTGTTCTTCTTTTTATGTAAGCAGCTGTTGTGAGCAAAAGGTGTTGGAGTAGCAAGTTGCTTGTCCATGGGCAGCATGAAATATTATTGGAGTCTGATATAACTGGATTTTTTGAGGGTTACCCTACTGTGAATTCTACCTAAATTCTTGCAGGTCTTCTGCAGTAATAAATAGCTGGTTTTGCCATAAGTATTTCATATTATGGCTTCCTAAAGCTGTTCCCAGTGCAATATTCCATAATTTAATGTTTTTATCTTCTGTACTGCTGCATAAATATGGTCAGGTGAAAAATAGTGTTCACTGATGCAAGTGGGAGATGTGTTCCTTGGAAATGGAGGTGTGTGGAAAGTGGGGGGGGCTGCAGGGATGAGACACACACGGTACTGGGGTTTGTGGGAAAGCTGCTCCTTTACCATTACATGGCTCAATGAAGAGACACTCTGTTTCACATTGTACTTACCTGTTCTTTATAGAACCCATGAGTCTGTCTGACAAACCTTGTTCACACGTACCCAGCAACTGCTACGCTCAACTTTTCATCTGCTTGCACGTTGGAGGAATTTTCCATCTACACTTGCTCCTTAAAATGCCTCTTCTTTGAGGAGCTGGTTTGGCTAATTAAAAATATTACAAAGATCTGTGGCTGTTGGTGGATTTTCTGGAGAAAATGAACACACATGCTCTGTCTAGGGGTTAAATACAAATTCTCCCTGGGTGAATTAAAGTCTGATTTCAAATAAGACCTGAAGTCTGGTGAAGCTTGCAACATGTAGTTTAATAATTTATGGAGTTAGTCTTGACTTTTGGTCAAATGTCTTTGTTACTTAAATAGTTTTGCTGCCAACTAAATATACCAGTGCTTCAGAGAAGAACTAGATGAAGTTTTTGGGGTGGTTTTGATGCCAAAATGCCAACTCTAGATGACATTTTGGAGAACGTTGGAGAATTTGACAGGTTCCAGAAGCAAACCTTCTTTGTCCTGTGCTTGCTTTCTGCTGCCTTCACCCCGGTGTACGTGGGCGTCGTCTTCCTGGGGCTGATCCCCGAGCATCACTGCTTCAGCCCTGGGGTGGCTGAGCTGAGCCAGCGCTGTGGCTGGAGCCTGGAGGAGCAGCTCAAGCACACGGTTCCCGAGTGGGGCGGCCACGGGGCCAGTTTCAGCAGCCGCTGCAGGAGGTACGAGGTGGACTGGAACACAACAGGCATCAGCTGCACCGACCCCCTGGGGAGCCTCGTGGGCAACCAGAGCGCTGTCCCCCTCGGGCCCTGCCAGGATGGCTGGGTCTACGACTCCCCGGGGACCTCTCTTGTCACTGAGGTAAAAATGAACGCCCCTTTTCCCTTACCCCCCCGTTACAGAGAAGCTGGGGGATGTGGAAACGGGTTAGTGTAGCCTTTGCCACCTTAACAAGACATCTGCTTACCTGGAGGAGTGATCCCCTCTCCTGGTAAACATGCACCGGGTGCTTTGCGTGTCGTCTTCCCTCTGTCCTTGCTGTGAGGCTTTGCCTTGGCTGTTCAGGAGGCTTGTCTCTCTAGCTGGGGAGCAAAGCATATTTCAGCAAGCTCCCAGGTCGATAAAGTCCAGTTCTGTGTGAAGCTCCCAGCACACGAGGGGTCCCATTGGTGGAGGTGTGTTTGCAGAGCCGCGGCTCGCAGCACCGCAAACAAAACCAGCCGATCCCCCAGCGGGTGCACTGCTCAGACCTACCTGTCTGCCTGGGATCTGCCCAGCTTTGAAAGTCTTGATGTCTTTCCTTTTTTTTTAATAAAGTTTTTTTAGTTTGTTTCAAATATGATTGAATGACTACATGTGCGGGAAAAGGTAATTACTTCTCACAGTTAAAAGGCTTAAGTCAGGAATAAACAGCAGAAAATCCAATGGCTGTTTTGTGTTCTCAGAAGATGTGTGAATAAACGGATATTTAAATTACTTTGAGTACTTTAGCACTTTAGGTGCTTAAACTGTAAAAACAAATCAGTATCTGGGATGACAAACTTGATTGCGTCATAGAAAGTTCCACTAAATTTTTTGAGATGGTGGGAGTTGGGGGTTTTCCCACGCACATCTAACACCAACACAAGAGCAGGTAAATTCTGTGTTCCAGCAACTTCAGCATTTACAGTTTTGTAAGGGGTTAGAGCTAGATTTTTAAATGGTATACTCTAAGTATACTTCTTCCCACAAAGTATGGACTGTGTGATACTAAAATGAGGAAATGAAGGAGCTCTTGAGATTGTGGGAGGCTGAAAATTTGCAGTCAGTGGATTCCTGCAGTTGTGTTCTCAATCAGTCACCTTCCCTTTTCTTTTGAAGGTGGTGCAAGGCTAGGCCCACAGGCTGCTTCATTTGCGGGGTAACCAGAAACATCCTGTGCATCCATATGCGTTGTAGCAGAGTGTTTTTTCTTCTGGATGTGACGGTTTCTGGGAAGGCTCTTGGCCTCTGTTTTGTTGTCCCTTGCTCTGGCAGCCAAACGAGGTAAAGGATAGTGCAGAGTAAAGCACGTTACTTTCCTTGAAGTAAAAATTGACATGTGGAAGAATATCCCCATGGATATTCTTCACAGAGCATCAGGAGGAGTATCTGGTTTTATGTTGATGAAAGATACATAGCTTTAAATAAACCTAGCCACCAGCAGGACAGGCAGGGATTCTCAGTCACATTAGGACAGCTTTTTAAATTAACTTATTCTCCAGTAACTTTTGTGTACGTATCTACTTAAGTAAGATATGAGAAGTAAGGCCAGATGGGAAATATATGTGGATGTCTGCATGATGTAAAACTTGGCCTTCGGTGCAAACTATCTGGTCTCCTGGCAGGTTAGGCTGTAGGAGAGCTTAGTCAAGCAAGAGGCCAGAAAATGATGTGGCCTCAGGGGCAGATGCAGATACTTGCTCCCGTCCTCCTTTTGGGACCTGATGCTCCATGGGAAATGGAACAAGGCAAGCTTCAACCTCTAGGATACCTTTAGTGAATTCATCATCCTTAGCCCTGTGGGGTCTGCAGGGATTACTGTGGCACGCAAGGACATGAGGCAACAAGGACTGCTTAAAAATGTTCACCATCAACCACAAAAAAAAAAAAAAGTTTGAAAAGCCCAGGGTGATCATAAGGTCCCTGCTGACTTGATCAACAAGGCCTAACACAAAGTAGAGTCCTGATCTTAACAGGTCATAACTCAGTTATGTTCTTTCCAGTAACAAGAAATGAGACATGGATAGGAAATACCAGGAAACGCCTCAAGGGCTTGATCCTGTTTTTAATGCTGAACACTTAAGTCAGTAGAGGTTTTGGGTGCTGATAAAACAGGCATTGACCCAGAAACAAGTTTAGATCTTTAACTGAAGTGAAGGAGACTTGTGGGTGTGAGTCATGCTCCTCATATAATTCTTTTTCTTCTAACTATGATTGCTCTTTTAGTTTAACATGGTGTGTGAGGACTCCTGGAAGCTGGACCTCTTTCAGTCTTCTGTGAACGCTGGGTTTTTTATTGGCTCCATAAACATTGGCTACATAGCAGACAGGTACGTGTGGGCCAACAGTAAAACCCTCTGACCTCTCTTATCTGTTCAGCAGCTAAGCTTAGGTAAGTAAAGGCTGAGAGAAAGGTTGTGCAACTGGTATAATCTCAGCTCTTCTCAAAGTGAGGTCAATCACTTGGATGTTCAGTTACAGTATTAGGAGGGACTAGTCTGTCTCTTGAGTCATATATGGCAGCTTGCACAAATCTCTCCTGCTCTGTGAGTCCTACAGAGCCTGCAAGGACTATTTTAGGATGGTATGCCTAAACCTCCCTACTGTGCCACACCAGAATATGGACCTGTTAACCAGAGTCGTGAAATGCTGTTTTGGAGCTTAGAAACATCTTGGTTCTTCTTGAGAAACTTTGAAATAGTAGTTGCAGAGGTTGCCACAGTGAGGGTGCCTGTTTGGAAATACCTGTGTTCTGGCATTCTTAGCACCCTTGTTCAGAGCCAGCAGAGCCAGCCACCCTTGCTCAGGTGGCCAAAATGAAAAGGACACCACTGCTGATATTTGAAAGCCGTTCCCCTCCTGCCTAGAGACTGTTAGTAGAGCAGGCTCTGAGGTGCTCAGCTGTGAAATGCAGCCCACTCACAGCAAGATCCATACACACAAGACTTTTGAGGATTAAGACTGAGGTATAAAAAAGTGTTGTCCTGATGCCTGCAGACATATCAGAATCATACTATTAACCCATACTTATTTTTCACCCTGTTATAAAAAACAAATTAAGATGCCTATTCAGCAATTCAGAGATAACAGTCACAGTCCAAATATATGTAAATACAGGACTATTGCTGCACTTTCTCTTGGAAAAATCTTTCTGTCTCCAAGAAGCCTGAAAACCTTTGTGGAATTGCAGAGTAATTAGCACAGTAATTTTTCAGAGAACTGGAAAGCAGATAAATGAGTAATGAGCTAAGAATAGAAGTTGTTATCCATTTACCCATTGTGAGCAAAGTTGAATTTTTTTCCCAAAGATGTACAAAGCTCTTCCTTCTTTAAAATGCCAATGTGTTCATGACTAGTGTTTTGTTTTACTTGTATTATCTTCTGATCCAGGTTTGGCCGTAAATTTTGCCTCTTAATTACAATTCTTGCAAACGTTGTGTGTGGAACCCTTCTGGTCTTTGTGCCCACCTACCTGTGGATAGTTGTCCTCCGCTTCTTGCAAGGGCTGGTCAGCAAGGGCTGCTGGACTGCAGGCTACATCCTGGGTGAGTTCAGACCTTTTACCAGAAGCAAGCCTGGCTGCAGCAGATGAAGATAAAAGAACACTGAACAGAAAGCTACTTGAAAAAAAACCTCCCATGGCTTTTGAATTATATATGCAAGCTGATATCAAGGAGTTTTCTCCATCTTGGACTTCTCAAGATTCTTTCAAGCACTGTTATTAGGGAGAAGCAACCATAGCCTTCAAAGCACAAGCAAGTAGTGGTATATTAGGGCTCTTAAGACAGGCTTTTCCCTACAGTGCAGCTCCCCTTTGCAGATCTGGGCCCACAGGCTCTCCTGCCTCCCTCTGGGCACTGGCTATGGAATGCAATGGCCCCAAGGCAGACTGCAGCTGCTCTAGCCCAGGCACAGACTGAGTGATGACAGAGGAGGCCATCAAAGAAGCAGGCTGAGGATGGGGAAAGTTGGAGGCGTTTTTACCACGCCTTCAGTACCAAGAGTATTGAAGGGCAAAAAGAGGCTTCACAGCCTAAAAATAACCAAAAACCAGCATGTACTCAGTGAGAAAAAGACAAGCTATTTGGGTATCTGGCACTTGTCTGAGTGGAGGCCAACCTGGGGGATTGCAGAGTGACGTGAGGAGCCAGGCTGTGCTGGTGCTTGCCCCAGTGCCCTGCACTGATCCTGTCTTGGCAGCAAAGCACGGCTGTGGCCAGCTCAGCTTTTTGATGCATGGTAGAGCTGCCTGGGACTACTTTGTTGTGGAGTTCAAGCTCTTCTCAAAAAAAAAACCTATACAAAGCAATCACCAAAGCATCAAGTTAAGTATCTTAAATGCTGCCCAATAGAACCTTATCTGGATTAGGATGATTAGCTCTGAGTGATCTAGTTCACTGTGACTTCGATAAAAATATAAATGTCAGTGCTCTAAAATGTTAGGTATTTTGGTGGAGATATCTTGCTAATGCTGTTATCAAGAGGTCTGGTATAAATAAAAGATCTAGCCCCCAGCCTAGACCACCTTCTGCCCAGAGATGATTGTTCTTTGTAGTGCATATTGTAGACACTTGCTTAGCCTTTTAAATACTTTCCTCGCACAAATGAAATCTTCGTTAACTCTTCTAGGGGACTTTATGCTATTTTAGAGCATAAAATCCCTTTCAGAACAATGACTTGCCCTATCTTGGTATTTTCCCTCAATTGCACCTTATCACTTCTGATTTCTCCTTGAAACTGTCTCGTGAGAGAGGAGTCACCAAGAATCCCCAAAGCCCCTTTAAACTTGTATCTTAACCTAAGGGTGGCCAATACTGAATGCCAGGGGAAGGATGTAAGGACAGACGGAGCAAACATCTTGTTGTGCTCTCCTGGGACACTTGTCTACCCTTCAGCTGCTTTCGGCTCAGTTCTGCTGACCCAGAGGAGACGTCTTTGTCTCTGTGCATCATCTTGCCAAGCAGTATTAGCTAAACTATGGCTCCAAACACAGCAATTCCTTCAGTTGCTAAATAACTCCTTTCTGTTCTTTTTCTAATTGGTTTGCTTTTTTGAAATCACAAAACCAGATGCAAAATTGTCCGTGTGCATGTGCCTGTCTGTTGGAATAGTTATTTTTACCTCTGTGTCAACAAGACTTAACCTGTGGGTCTATACTGTGTTATGCAGTTGCAAAGTGCAGATGAGTTGTGAAGCCATCCTGGCCAGGAAGCTGTATGTCATCCTGTGGTCCAGGCATTTCTCATATACTTGGAATGAGATGCAGGAGGAAAGGCTGCAATTAGAAAACAAAATATAATAGTCTGTTATTGGGTTGGAGAGATTATGTAGGTAGGTGTTACATTTTACAACAAAATCCACCTGTGCACTTTAAGGACTGTTTGATTTACTCAGATTTGCACCACAGGGGACAGTACTGCATGCCTTAGGCCACTGTAAGAGCGGGAGAGGCGTATTTTACTCTGCTGAGAGCTTGGATGACAGAAAAGCAAATCTTCTTCTGTGAGCTCCAGGGGATTTTTGTACAGAGGCTTTATGCCAGGAAGCCCAGGGTTACCACAACTGCTTCTTCGGGGTGCTAACACAACACTGATCTTCCAGCGTCCCCATGGAGTCAGTTACTGCTGCACAGAGCAGTCGTGGCTGAGCTGTCATTCACCTGTCTCTGTGTGTGTTTGCAGTGACCGAAGTTGTTGGTCCAAAGTACCGGAGGACAGTGGGCATCCTCTACCAGACGGCCTTCTCCGTTGGGCTCCTGGTCTTTGATGCCATTGCTTATGCCATCCCTCACTGGCGATGGCTGCAGCTCACTGTCACCCTGCCGAGCTGCTTCTTCCTGCTCTACTACTGGTAAATGGACTCTTTCGTTGTACCTCTGCCCACGACCCAGAAACCAGCTTCGCCTGCTTTCTGAGGATGGATGCTGAGGGAGATTTGGCACTGCTTTTCAGTTGTGCGCTCCTCTCAGTGCAAAGAGGAGGTACACAGCAGAAAAGAGAGGGGAAATAGGCAGCTGACTTCTGCTTAGAAGAAAATCCCCTTAAAAAAATACTGAGAGAGTGGTTTAATGCTGTATATTCATCTTCATGAAGCATTTCATAAAGGAAAAGAAATGCCTTGACATAGTTATGTGGATTGTACACTGAAAAAACACAGTTATTGAGAGACTGTTGAATGCTAACATAATGTTAAGAGATTATTTACATGTTCTTTCAAAGAAAATAATTTGCAACTTTTTGTGGTCCAGCCAAAAGGCGGCATGTGGGTTCACCTTTATTGTGGATTCTTTCCTCTCTTTTTGATCGATATTTTTCAAGTGCTTTGGGTTTGAGAAATTGTCTGGATGGGCCAAGAAGTAGGAAGTAATTTGTACTTTCAAATTAGAAACTAGTAGAAAGAATCAAGTAGAAAGATTCATCATCATTTTTTACCATATATGTGAATTAGTAAGCCAGTTGTAGCCTTTTTACTACTACTTAAACTGTGATGGCACAACTGAAAATGGCTCCCAAAGAGAAGCCAGTTTGTGGTGAACAGGCTGAATAAAATGATAGCACTATTCTTGCTCAAAGTCCTTCCATAATTTATCTTTAAATTTAGTCAGAGATGAGTTTATCTTTAATAAACTCATCTCTGACTAAAGCTACTGCCACAGCTGCTCCACTTCCCATTTCAGCAATGGGATATACTACTTTTCCCCATGGAGCAAGGAGGAACACCAAAAAAACAACCAACCAACCCAAAACCCCACCTGCCTCTGTTCAACCAAAGTACTCTCTCCAGTCTCCATCCATAGGATTGCTATATGGGCTTTATGTTGGGGTATATAATAGCATCCACTCACATTGCAGGTGCCTCCCAGAGTCTCCCAGGTGGCTGATATCTCAAGGAAAAAATGACAAAGCTATGAAAATTGTCAGTGATATGGCTAAAAAAAATCAGAAAAAGATGCCTTCACATTTTGAGGTGAGCTCAGGGTTTGCTTGTGCCTGTGAGTATGTATCACCATAATACCTTCCATCAATTCCTTCCGGCAGAAACTTACTGTACTTTGTACTGTCTCTCCTGCAGGATATTAAATTTGAAGAGGAAGATGGTGGAAAGCAGAGTCCTTCATTCATTGACCTTGTCAGGACACCACAAATGAGAAAAAACACATTCATTTTGATGTACAACTGGTAAGAAGATACTGTTGGAGAGCCGGTTTTGAAGCTCTGGGTTTGAAGGCTCCAGCAGCACACAGACCTCTCTTCTCTGACTAAGAAAGTCAGGATGCTCTTCTCTGCCCAGGTTCACAAGCTCCGTCCTCTACCAGGGGCTCATCATGCACATGGGACTAGTTGCTGGGAACGTGCATCTGGATTTCCTCTATTCTGCCCTCGTCGAGTTCCCAGCCGCCTTCATCATCATCGTCACCATTGACCGCGTTGGGCGGCGCTACCCCTGGGCTGCGGCAAACCTGGTGGCTGGGGCCGCCTGCCTTGTGACAGCCCTGATCCCAGAGGGTGAGTCACCTGGGTGAGGCTCCGTGGTGGCTTCCCACCCTGGCATTCCTCCTTAGGAACAGCACCCGCCTCTCCCTCCCCTTCACTGAGGTCCAGTCCCAAAGGTCCACAAACCCACACCTGCTGTCAGGTGCTGCCCCCCTGACTTTTAGGGTTCTCCTTGTACTGCAGAAGTGAAATGAGGTTAATTTGTAGGTTTGCTACTAATAAATCTCAAAGCACCTCTGTCCCCCGTGCCACATTGAGAGGATCCCTGTGCCACAGCTCACGCGGTCCTGACTGTTCCCGTTCCCTCATTCACACAGGTGAAACAAGGCCCCTTAAAAACATCAAGTGACATCAGACCAGAGGTCCCCTTAAATAACACTGGTGTATTAATTGACACCTGCTAAATCCCTGGGATACAGTTAAATGTGCTGAACGCATTTTCTCTGCAGACATACACTGGCTAAAAGTGATTGCCGCTTGCATTGGGAGGATGGGAATCACAATGGCTTTTGAAATGGTTTGCTTTGTTAACACTGAACTGTATCCAACATACATCAGGTAGGTCCACCCTCCTCCCCGTTGGCATTTGGCCTTGAAACAAGCCAATGTGTGTGTTACGCTTAATGCAAACTGAAGTTACCTTCAAATGCTTCAGAGCTGCACAAGTACTGCTGAACACAAAGTAGGTGAACCACAATTACCGTGTTTTAAAAAGATAACTTAATAAAGAAAACAAATGTACTTTAAGGCAGGTGATAATTCATGTAACTGAAATAAAGGGGAAAAGTGGAGACAGTTGGGGTGGCTGAGGGATCTGAAGTCCCACGCAGCGCTTGGACTTTTCCTGTGCAAGGGTCAGAGGTGTAATCTGTCCCCTTCCATCTCCAGTACTCTGATGCTAACATGATCCCTTTGCCATTAAACCAGGAACCTTGGGGTGATGGTCTGCTCCTCCTTGTGTGATATTGGTGGAGTTATCGTCCCATTCATTGTCTACAGACTGGTGGAAATCTGGCATGATCTGCCGCTGATAGTCTTCAGTAAGTGCCACCTGACCTCTTGGCTGTTCTGGGGTGCAGCAGTGGTGCCCAGGTTTCAAAGGGAGGGAAAAGCCACTGAGGCAGTTGCTCCAAGTTCAGCAGAAGCCCTTTCCTGCCTGTACAAGCCACAGCCTTCAGTTTATGGCAACCTGGCGCCTGTTCATGCCTGTGTGTCTCCTTTACCCTTATTATCCTTCTTTGTGTTTTAAAGGAAGTTACAGGTAAATACAGATTCAACAGATGACAAAGAGCTGAGAAACATTGTGATGGGATTAGTATTTGATGGAATCAAGTCTGACGAATTATTTCTTTTCTGTGAGGTCTATTATCAGTCTAAGAGCCCAAACCTAGAATTTCACATAATTGCCTATTAAATGGAGTACAAGCCTGGCTGTTTCACTTCCGCTTTTCTGATGGTCTGTTAGCTGGCTATTCTCCAGCTATTTGGAAAGATATTGGTAGATAAATGCAAGATGAGTGTTTCCAGACTAGTGACCTGAACTCTCGGGTCAGAATCCGCAAAGCTTTTCTGAATCTTCACATTGGCACACGTTATTTATAAAAAAAAGCCTTGAGTGGCAGTATACAGTTTTTAACAGACTGGACATCTAGGAGGGTGCTTAGCAGATTTAAAATATAGACACTAAACTTGTAACAAGTGGATGAAAGAAATTTTAAAAGAATCTTTGTGCATCTGTTCAATTTGAAGCTGCTCTTGGTTTGCTTGCGGGTGGATTGGTGTTGCTTCTACCTGAAACTAAAGGAAGAATTTTGCCTGAGACTGTTGAAGATGTTGAAAACTTTCACAGGTGAGTCAGGATGATGAACTCTTAGCAGTTGTCACGTGAAGTTGTGCAAAATCCCTACCCAAAGCCCCTCAGGGATGCACAGGAGTTACTTAGATGTCTCCTATGCATCTAAGAAGTCGCTAGTTAATTTACAGACTCTAGCTCTAGAGATCTTGGACTCTCTTTTTGTCACTTCTCTACCTAAGCATCTGAAAATAAGCAGCATAGGCTTTTACTGGCCTGTGAATAACTGCACTAGTCTCTCAAACCTGCTGCAACACTATTATAAATGTCATTTGTGCTTAAAAAAACCCTTAACTGTGGAACAGAATAAGCGCAGCCCTGGTAGCAGCTACTTGTGCAGTGAGAACTGAAGAACCAGAGCAAACCTAGAGGATCTGAGGATTAGATGCTCATTTTCCCTTGGGGGAGTGGCAGAACAAGTGAGGAATTTGAAGTGAGGTGCTCGCTGAACACATTCATTCCTGGCTTGCTGCTCATGTCTTGCTATTCTTGCAGGCAAAGTGCTCCAAAGGCCAAAAAAATCTATCTCCATGTCCAAACATCAGAAGTATCACATGACTGAAGAAGGAGTAACTCTTTCTGCATAGTCTGCTTTAGAGGACTAGTGTGAAAAGGCAAACTGGAGTAATAAATACTCTCTCAAAAGTCTTACCTCTTTTTCTTGTCTGCCTATCCTTTATTCACAGTGTTTGGGGGTTTCTGATGGGATTGTGCCCATTAATTCATAGCTTCTTTCCTCTCTCTACATTATAAGATAGGGCTGGGAAATTTTCATACTAGCTGTGTCGACTTGAACATAGGAACAGATCTTAAATTTGGGATGGCGGCATCCATCCAAACAAAACTTTCTAAGCTTCTATGAAGTCTGACTCTCTTTTGTCTTATGAAGGGGAAGCATAACAGAGGTTTACCTCTGTTGTGGAGCTGAGGGGACTACGAACCTCGTACAGTCTTTTCACACCTTGCAACAGGATTTACACAGACTGCTTTTTGGTAGCCTTTATGTATCATGGTGTTCCTGTGAGTCCATACAGGAGCCCTCACTGGGAATTTATTTGCTATCCCAAAAGGAGGGGCATGTGGCAACTCCAGAGCAGGAAAAGCGGTTCATGGGGGAAAGACACATAGTCCTTCATAAGGTAATAAGCTTCATAGTGGATGATCTCTATTGTTTTTGTACAAAGCTGTTCTCCTAAGCCTCCATAGCATTATAAATGTGTGCATACACAGACATGAAGAATTTCAGTGAAAAGAATATGTTGAGTCTCCAATCAGGGGAAGGACTGAGATCCCACCAGAGTCCTGCTCTACTGGAGGCTTAGTATGGGACTGGGCCCTGGACAGAGCTGTACTTCTATGTGTTGGGAGGCAGGAGCCCTTTGGAGTGAGCTGTGCTCAGGCTTGTGGACCTGCAGGACTCTGGCCAGGGGAATGTTAGGGACAACACTGGTCCCACCCTCAGGAAATACCCAGCACCTTTCACAGATTTCGTCGTCAATCCCATTGAGCAACCATAACAGACTTGTGGTTGCAGAGGAACACAGGCAGAACGGTACTGTGGCTCCCTTTCACTGGCTGTGTTGCTGGTCCCTAGCACTGCTGAGAAATACTAGTTTTCAATAAGGGTACTGCAAGAAGGGCACAAGATACTGCTGCCCTTTAATGATCATCTGCAGGGAGATAGCTCCTAGCTGAGCAAAGTGTTGCTGGACTCTTGCAGGCAGGGTGAAACTCACCCAGGATTGCTTCCCTGTGTGGCAGCACGGTGACCTTGCCCTTGCTCTCAACCAGCCTGAGCCCCAGTGAATGTTCAGTGTTGCCCTGAGGGCCTCGGGGGCAAGGAAGCGTCCAGCGAAGCAGGCTTGTGTCAAGGTTGCTCTGAGACAGATTTGGAATGACATGACTTTGGCCCAGGCAGTTGTAAAACTAGTATTTGCTTCAGAGTCAGAAGGCAACAAGCTGATCCTGTGGTGGGCGAGAGGGGCAGTGGGGATATAACTGTGCCCTGTGGAGCCAGTATCCTGCTGTGCCTGCAGAGATGTCTCTGCTCTGTCACAGAAGAAATCCGTCAGATCGCCTGTCTTTATTATAGCTCATTGATTTGAAACCTGTTGAAGACTGCAGAAAGATAATGGGTGAGGTGGCAAGAAGTCAAGCAAACCAAATACTTGTGTGAATAAATGATAACTGGTTCTCCAGACCCTTACCCATCACACTGGCTTTTCTTTCCCCAAGCCCTGCTACTTTCACAGCAGGAGCTGCAGAGGTGGCAGGCTCTGGTGTGCCTCTGGTTTGCAGCCACCTATGGGTTACACTGGCATTTGCTTCTGCTGACACGTTGGTGAGCACAAGGCCCAATGTGCTTCATCCATTTCCTTGCTGGCAATCTTGTCCATTCGTGTACTCTTTCCTGGAGTTGGGAAGGCAATGAAACATGTAACATCTGGTCCAGCTGCATATGGTTGCTCTCAAAATACAGACTGCTTTTGTGTCATGGGCATGCAGTAGGAGTGGATCTTCTCTAGGGTGTGAAGCAAGCTGCCTAAGATAAGACAAGTTTGCCAGCTTCCCTTCTCCTTAGTAGCAGCTGAAGCTTGTCTGCTCCTGGGGCTGCTGGACTGTAACCAGTTCAGTGGTAGGGCTGTCCCTAGTGGTAGGGCTGTCCCTAGAGTTTGAGAAAGAGGACTTCAGGACACAGCCATAGGCTGGCTCAGGCAACCCAAGGAGCACCTGGACAGGGCTGTGTCCAGGTTAATGAAAGTGAGATAGGCCTTTTAAGAAAACCCTGTCCCTCATCAAGTATTAAAATCTGGTCTGTATAAGGGCTGTGCCTAGAGTGATTGTAAACCCTCCATGTTTCAGGGTACCCACCAAACTTCGGTAATTGACTTTCAGGAAGGATCACTTCCTGAAAGTTTCTGGTCTTCCTTCTGACATCATCAGATGAGGGACAGCCTGGCTGCAGCTGTGGTCCAGGACAGCATTTTCTAAGCATTGTTTTTGTCCTTTTCTATTGGTGTCAGCACTGACAATACCACCATGCCAGCATAGCTGCTATTTGGAGACTGCAGTGCTAATTTTATCTCATCAAACATGGCCACAGGCTCTGTGGAGTATCAGAGACTCATTAAGGCTTCTGGTCTGCAAGCTGTGGTCTTAACATGTTGTTTGGTCAACATATTCTTGTGTGCACATGTTCATGAATTGGCAGAAAAATCACACGCTACAGGCCAGTACAAAGTTCATGTGTTTTCCAGCTCCACTGTTTATTGTGTGATCAAAACAATGTGTGTGCTAGATTTGACTTGCAACTTGCTCCAATCCCACCCCTACTGTATGGCAATGTGTCATCCTACATTCTATAAATGTTTTAAAGTATGAAGAATTTAGGCCTTTTCCCAGAACTGGGACTGGTCAGTAGGCGAACCCAAATCCAGGGAATACACACAAGTTGGTGACTATGATGTGAATCACATCTGAAAAGCTTCCCAAGGGCTGTGGAGAAGACTGTTCAGTCTTCAAAAGCACTAGAGCAGTGATTAATCCAGCGTGTTATTGAGGGAGATCTACTTAGAAAGCCATACACATTTTTGGCTCATCTTCCCCCCCCCTCACCTCAGTCCTTATCTCTCACAGCTGTTCTGAAGTTTAGTCATGCTAAAAAACAAACTCTCAGCATTAGGAAAATAAGCATGTGTAAACACAAACATGAATATGCTTTAATATGGAGGGTGCAGTGTCCTGTTATTGACACTTCCACTGGGTGTCCATGATGGGGCTTTCTCCCCCTGTCCCACCACTGACCCCTAATGATGTCGTTGTATGAAGCCAGCCAAATTCTATGATGCCAGAGCTTAAAAGCCAGTCTGGGCTTAAAAGTGCTTATTTTTGTACTTCTTTCTCTGGAAAAGGAGGAGTAAGCTGGGAGGGAAGAGATGCTTCCCCCAGCCACCTGAAGCAGGCTCTGCAGTGGCCGTGCTCACTGCTGGGTAGCAGGAGCTGTCTCACAAAGCCAATCTGCTGGGCACCAGGAGCCATAGACTGGCCATCAGTACCAGTGTTTTAAGGGGTGTAGGGGAAATTGTGGCAGTGCTCAGTTACTGTTCACCTGCTTGCTTTCATGCAGAATTGGGTGTAGCTTGAAGGAGGTAAGTTGGGCTCCTGAATGCACTCCTGATCACTACAGAAATGAGCTGTGAGTGAGCAGCCTGAAGAGATTTTTTGTTTTATAATAAGCAGAAGAAAGTGTTCCTTCATGAACTTCCTGCTCATGCCATATGAGTCACTGCAGCTGGGTGCCCTGGGGCACCAGAAGCATAAATGTGTGTTCAGAAGGCAAATAGAAAAGATTGTGGAAGGATGGTCTACAAGGAACTGAAGCAGAAACATAGGCAGATGATCTCTGGCTCAGGAAGTCTCCAAGCCAAAGACTGCTGGCAGCTGGGAGAATGCAATGGGGAAAAGACCACTGTATTGGCCTGGCTCACACCCTCCACGTGAGGATGAGGGCCTGGCTTGCTACGGCTGCTCTGCTCATCCCCTTCTTCCTCCCTGCCCCAAGAGAGGCAGTTCCAAGGCAAAACAAGTCCTTGAGGTGCTGGAGCATGTCCAAAGAAGGGCAACGAAGCTGATGAAGGGTCTAGAGCACAAATTGTGTGAGTGGCTGAGAGAACTTGGGTGGTTTAGCCTGGAGAAAAGGAGGCTCAGGGGAGACCTTATCGCTCTCTACAACTACCTGAAAGGAGGTTGTAGCAAAGTGGATGTTGGTCTCTTCTCCCAAGTAATAAGCAATAAGGACAAGAGGAAGTGGCCTCAAGTTACACCAGGGGAAGTTTATGTTACATATTAGGAAAAATTTCTTTACCAAAAGGGTTGTCAAGCACTGGAACAGGCTGCCCAAGGAAGTGGCTGTGTCACCATTCCTGGAGGTATTTAAAAGTTGTGGTGCTTAGGGACATTGTTTAGTGGTGGACTTGCAGTGGTAGCTTAACAGTTGGATGTGATAAAGGTCTTTCCCAGCCTAAAGAATTCTGTCATTCTTACTTGGAGGCAGTTTCAGAAGTCAGAACATGGAGATAAATAATGTTCTCTTTGTTTTTCTCTTGCCTGCAGAAGGAAAAGTGAAAAGGCAGATGATGTTTCTGGTAGCTAACAGCATGATCTACCAAATAATCCATATGCTTACATTCATTGAAAACTAGGTTTTACAAATGCCTCATCACTGGCAGTTTTTCAAAGGAGGTTATATTATTCTGAAAAGCAGCAAAATAAGGAGTAAATTAGAGACTTTCTGTGGCCTTGTGGCAGCCTACCTGCTGTCTGGAAACCTTATCTCAATGGTAGCATTAGTAACTTCAACCCTGGCATTTCCTACTGTAAAAACTGGTACTGTAGGTAGTTTCTAAAGTAATGTCTGGCTGTGTGGTTGCATGTATGGACTTCCTAACTTTTTCTAGAGGCAACCTCTCCATGCTCTACCCTGTGCTGTGTTGCTTATCCCTTTCTGGCCAGGTCGGGTCCTGTTCCTCCCACACCCAATTTTTTACCAGGCCAAGTGACTTTGCCTCCACATCAGCTTCAGTAAATCTGAGTGGCTCCTTCAGTGCCTGTGGAACTCCACCCTCACCGTGGGAGATGCTCCCGTAGGTGTGAATTGTGCCAGAAGGAGAAAGTACTGAAACTACAGGACATTCCCCGCATTGCTTCCACAAATTTAAAACCACACATCCACCAGCTTTGTTCCCAACAAATGTGAGCATCAGCAGTCCCCTCACTGGCACAGCTGCATACAGGAGGTGAGACTATGGTGGTGAGCACCTTTGGGCACGTATGGGGTGCAACTAACAGCCACGGATGCTTAGACAGGACCTCTAAGTTTTCAGGAGGATGGTGTGACCAAGGGTTGTATTCCACAGCTTTACTTCACACAGATGCAACAGTCTGTTCAAGTGGGGTTTCCATGCCATCAGCTCACTCACCTTTCCCCAGGGAGCCTTGCTTTTGCCCCTCTGCCTCACTTTCCCATGGCAGGTAGGATGGCTGAATGATCTGCCAAAAGCTGCTGCCACTGTGCCAAGGTGCTCTCCTGCCTGAAAGCCACTTCTGGCTGCCAGTAGCAGCTGGGCGTGTCAGGGAGAACACATTTCCCTGTGCTGACAGGCGCCTCTCAAGGCAGGCTGGCTGCATGTGCTGCCTAAGGACTGAATGGAGCCCAGATTGATGCTTTTCAGATGCCCTATGAGACTATCCTCCATGCCTTCTCTTACTGTCTGGCTGCCACGTCAGGTGGTAGTGGATTCTGTTCTGAATATACAGGAAAGCCTGACCTTGCTGTCCAGGAATGAGTTACCCACCAGCTATCCACTGTATTTAAATGCCTATAACCAAACCAATCAGATCCTCAGAGAGGTACAATAACAGTTTTTCCTTAGAAAATTTTGCATATGTGAAGGAGAGTTGCTCTGCTCTGCAGGATGGTCCTTAATGCCATACCTGTGCAAATTTTCAGCATCTTCAATGGTCTCAGGCAGACTTTTTCCCTTCATCTCAGGTAAGAGCAAAACCAAGCCACCGTCTATTAAGCTAATCACAGCTGCAAACACAGAATGGGGGTCACAAAGGCAACACAATTGTCATGCCTGAGTTTAATTCTGAGTCACTAATTAATTCTCATTGAGACACAGCTGTCCTGACAATTGACAGACTGGACCCCTGAGGTACCAGTAAAAGGTGGAGCGTGACTTCTTTGTAGGGAGACAGGAGTTCGTCCTGCTCGGATCTCAAGTTCCACAACCACATGCAGATGAGAGGTACAGAAACCAAAGATGTTCCTCCCTTGGGAAGCATTCAGGAAGAGGAAGTCAAAGCTTGAAAGAACTGTCACAGAAACATGAGGTCTCCTCTGCTGCAGAAAGGGCTAAGGGGTGGCAGTGGCACAACTTCCAAACACCTAGATGAAACAGACTTACCGAGCTGTGCCTTACATGTGTACACACACACATATCTACATACATCCCTCTACATCTTTTTTAAAAGGCAAGAAATAGCTCACCAAACTCATTCATCTAATCTATGACCAACTAACCCATCTCACAGCTCTTACCAAAGATGACCAGGGGCAGTTCGTGCCAGAGCTCTGCTAGTCTGTACACAAGGAACGGCGTTATGATCCCACCGAGGTCACACATGGAAGAGCAGACGAGGACTCCTAGGTTCCTGCAAAGCCAGAACGCAGGCGTGCACACTCACAGTGTCACCAGCTGTGTCTGGGGGTGCCCCATGCAGCCTCTGCACCCCAGCCAAGAAGCTGGGAAGGGGCATTGGCCAGGGAAGGCAGTGGGTTTCTGCTGCACCACCTGGCAGCTCTCCTCCACCTTTGCAAGTGGAGTGGTTTGCAATTTTATACATGTAAATTCCTTTTCCAGGGCAGTGCATGAGCCACGGGCTCCTCAGCTGTATTCACAGCCTTGAGTTGGCCTCTCGTGGTCTCTTCCAGAGAAACACACGGTGCTTTTAGCAGCTAACTGCAGATGGTGCACTTACCTGAGAAATGTTGGATACAGCTCAGGGTTTACCACACAAATAATTTCATAGCACATGGTAATTCCCATCCTGCCCAAGCAAGCTGCAGTCATCTTAAGCCAATAAAGAGCTGGAAAGACATTGTGCACATTAAGAAATACAAAACTATAGTTTTTTTTTTTTTCTGCTCTTGACATAAAACAGCATTAAAGGTTTAATTTCAGGAAACAGTAAGTTTGCTGTCATAATAAGTCAAGGGGACAGCACATGATGGTATTCCTTTTTACTCAGTCAAGTATTTATATTGCAATTGTCTTGTGATTCAAGCAAATAACCAAGACTTTGCAAAGTCACTGTCACAGAGAGGAGAAATTAATGACAGGAAGTAGTTTGGATCATCCCGTGCATGAACCAAAAGCTTATGCAAGACACCATGTTATGCCTACAATAAAACTAAACCAAGGGCAGCTGCATTGTTTGGTAGTTGAAAGCTGCTTCTCAGCAAGATACTCTGTACTTTTGCATAGAGGCTTCTGATGGCTTTCAGGCTGGGAGAAGTTTGTGTTGCCCCTCAATGTGTGCTCTGCCATTGCTTTCACACCTGGAGCTACAGGTGCCTGCTGCAAATAGACAAATAACTCAGCCCTGTGCGTAGAGTCAGTCCAGGACGCTTCTGTGTGCCACGTGGCCTTTTATATCCCAAAATGACCTTGGATCTGAGCTGCAGCTCTCTCAGCTATTAGTGCACGTGAAGCATCAAGCCCAGGTTGTACTTTACTGAGCCACACCTGCTGGTAAGCTCTGCTGGCAGAGCCTCTCCAGAGGTGAGACATCAGCTATTGCTACATGTGGCTTGCAGTAAATGTAGCTGTGAGAGCCCAGAGCTGTCCCCTGCCCTGCTGCCCCTGCAGGGCTGGCCTGGGTGAAAAGAACCCTGTTCTGAAGAGTTGAGCTTTGGGCTTTGGGCTTTGAAGGTGTCTCAGCTCGGGGCTGGTGGTGCCCAGACAGTCAAGCGGGGAAGGCTGAAGTCTCTGTTGGTGAGTGGTGCCACCAGGTTCCGTGAGGCACTAAAGCCTGAGCTAAGCCAGCTTGGCAGCAGTGTCTGCACCAGCCCTGCCTGTCCCTGGAGCCAGGTGCTCACCTGGGCACTGCTGCTCCCCACGCCCTGGGAGCTGCAGGGCTCCTCGACTCCCACCCCTGCACTCCCTTGCACAGCCCCTGCGCCCCCAGATCGCTTCTTAAAATGAGTTTCCATTGTTGGGGCATTTGGGGGTTTTGCCTACGACATTTTTCTGTAGCATTTTGCGGTGTTGCCCTTGTCCCCCCCTTGAAGGGATGGTTGTTTGGCACTCTTATGTCTGTGGTTCCTGTCTAGCTGTGTTTCATAAAGAAAAATGAAGGATGTTTCATTCAGTGGCCCTCAAGGGACACAGTGCTTTGAGACTATGGCCCTGGAGGGAATGCGTAGCTAAAAAGAGCCAAGTCCCTGTCACCATGGTTGCTCAACATCCCACATTCATGGCAGCAGCACTGCTGATGTGTAGATGCAGAAAGCACTTACTGTACCCAGATAGTGTTTAAGTGTGTGTGTGCCCATATATTTTTCCTTTTCAGAAACAGGAACCTTGGGGATTTTTAGATGAAACCCCTAAACTGTGCGTTCAAATCCAAATTTTAGGCCAGACAAAAACCGTGGCCTTAACTTAGCATGTCTTGTGCTCTTGCACCTGCAGACTTGCCATCTGGTTTGATGCTGGAAATTTAATTCACTCCCTTTTTCCAGCTTCTCCTTTGCTAGTAGAAATGCTGACGGTGGGACGTACATTAACTTTTACGGTATTTGTCTTCATTTGACCACAACAAAGACATGGGCCATGTGGGCAAGTACTGATTTCCATTCTCCAGGGCAATAACCAAGAAACAGGGAGAGAATCCATGGAGAGAGGAGGTTTGCATGACTCACTGTCTGGGACTAACGCCGTGGCGAGGCAAGCACCTCCAGCCACCACATTTGCTGCAGCCCAGGGGTAGCGACGGCCAACACGGTCCAGTGTTAGCATCAGGATGAAGGCAGCTGGGAACTCGACGAGGGCAGAATAGAGGAAATCCAGATACACGTTCCCAGCAGCTAGTCCCATGTGCATGATGAGCCCCTGGTAGAGGACGGAGCTTGTGAACCTGGGCAGAGAACAGGGTGCAAATGAAGCCAAACCCTTTGGGAGAGAGTTTATGCAAATTTTTGAGATCTGCAACTGGGTGGGAGTAAAACAGGCTTAAAACAGTGATGATGATTTAGGGCACTGAATCACACACCTCTATCTGGGCTGCAAAAGCCTTCCCTTACCAACTGTACATCAAAATGAATGTGTGTTTTCTGATCTGAGGTGTCCTGACCAGGTCTAGAAATGAAGGCTTCAGCTTTTCTCCATCTTCATCTTCAGAGTTGAGATTCTGGGAGCACAAGCAACAGAGGTACAAGAGATTACATTGGGCAAGGGAGAAAGTGGCAGGCACTGCAATTAATTTTTCTCTGGATTAATGGGAGAATGAGGGTTTTCATCTGTCAGTTAAGTAACCGAGGGAAAAATAACTTCTCTAGAATGTTTTGGGGAAACAAAGCATGAAAACTTAAATAGACAGCCTTCATGTATGTGCAGCCACGTGTATGAGGCCGTCTCATGGCGTGAAGCATCACTTAATGAATAAGGATGTTCTGGAATTTCCAGTCATGAATTTGGCAAGTTTATTGTTAATTAGTAATACTTGCTAGTTTTGCAATCCTCTTTTCCCATATACGCTCTGTGATCATCCTAGGCAGACAAAGAGAAGAAAACTCACTTGCCTTTCCTTTAGGGAACTGCAGTGCTTTGTGTCACCAAGCTGCTACCTAGTCTAGACCATCCTAACAATCTAAGCGCTCAAAATAATCCTAAACTCATGACATTATTTGCACTGAGGTTTGCCTATGTGCAGCAAATGCAGTGTAGTCACCTGGAAAGAGAGAGGTAGTTTCTTCTGATTTCCCTTGGCGATGCGCTTAATAACTTCCATAGCTTTGCCATTTTGCCTTTGAGCTATGAGCCACCTGGGGGACTCAGGCAGACACCTGCAACACATATAAACATGATAGCCAAGAGGAAGGAAAATGCATATTACTGGGACACAAAAATTGAAAACAGAACTGAGTTTCTCAGGCTAGGATCCTGTGGTGCATTGAAGGTCCAAGAATGGTACTGAACTCAGTGGTAGCCGTGTCTGTCAGTGATTGCACGCCGGTTTGTGCTCCACTTTAATGACAACATAGCCTGAGTTATTTTTTTTTAAGGCTAAAACCAGTTTATTATAGCTTGGAAACACTAGTCTGAGATAAATTTTGTTGACATGTTTTAGAAATTGCTAATACTCTGTGAATATAAACAGTAACAGCTGTAAAACTGATGCTTCAGCTTCTTCATGTTAAAAATAAACTTTAAAAAAATCCAAATGAAAAACTCCTCCTAAATCTGTTCCCTGATCTGGTTAAGGAACTTTCTAAGGAGCATTTTAACTTTTTTTCCACCCCTCCACTAAAAAAAAAAAAAAAAAAGGTAATTTTAACCAACAATGAGAAAAATAAATACCTGAGGGTACCGATTGCCAGCTGGCTGAATATGAGCCAGCAGTGTGCCTAGGTAGCCAAGAAGGTCAATGGCATCCTGGCTTGTATGAGAAACAATGTGTCCAGCAGCAGTAGGGAAGTGATTGTTCCCCTGTACTCAGCACTGGTGATGCTGCAGCTTGAGTACTGCGTCTAGTTTTGGGCACCTCAATACAAGAAAGACATAGCAGTACTGGAGCAGGTCCAAAGAAGGGCAATGAAGCTGGTGAAGAGCCTAGAGCACAAGTCTTATAAGGAGCAGCTGAGGGAACTGCAGCTGTTTAGTCTGGAGAAAAGAAGGCTCTGGGGAGACCTTCTTGGTCTCTATGACTACCTGAAAGGAGGTTGTAGGGAGGTGGGTGCCGGTCTCTTTTTCGGAGTAACAAGTCATGAGAACAAGAGGAAACTTTGCCTCAGGTTGCTCTGGGGGGGGGTTGTGTTGGATATTAGGAAAAATTTATACACTGAAAGGATTGTTTAAGCAATGGAACAGACTGCCCAAGGAAGTGCCTAGGGACATGGTTTAGCAGTGGACTTGGTAGAGTTAGGTTAAGAGTTGGACTTGATTATCTTAAAGGTTTTTTCCAACATAAAAGATCCTGTGATTCTATAAAAAATCACTTCTCACAGTAACTCAAGTACTGTTCAAGAAATGATGACTTCCTAGTTTGTGATGGGTTACAAGGACTCCAAACACAGAAGTGTTATGACATGCTGCTGGTAGTCCCTTGCTCTTAGGTGATTCAGACTAGAACCCTGGCCGGGAGGAACAGAACAGAAAAATGCCAGACCTGATCTGATCTGTTTGGTCAGATCATTACTGTCCCCTGGTTTTGCTCGGTGTTGCTGGGAGCTGTAAGAGTAGGCACTTACCAATAGTAGAGCAGAAAGAAGAAATTGGGCAATGTGACTGTGAGCTGGAGCCACCTCCAGTGTGGAAGCACATAAGCCAGGGCAGTAAGGATGAGGAGCCCCAGGCTGAAGGCAAGCTGGTAAGTGATGCCCACTGCCCTCCGGTAGTTTGAGCCAACAAATTCTGCAACTGCAAAGACAAGTAGTATGAGTGAAAATCAATTGGTTTGGAGAGCCAGGGGAATATATATAAAGCTCCTACAGCTAAAAGTACATTGAGCCCCTGTGCATAGCTGTGCCCTTGTGGCATGCTTTATGTTCATGACTTTGGATGGGAAAGCAAAGCTGGTCTGGGCCCACAGTATTGAATCACAGGCAAAGTCCTGACCCCTTGTTCTGTGCCTGTCAGCTGAGGACTTTGTCCTTGCCTTCGAGGGCGTCAGGCTCTCACTCATTAACAAGGGGCAAACCTTGCTTTCTTCCTCCCACGCCTTCCAGCTAAGAAAGAAATGAGACCATAAAATAGACATCTGGCACTTGACTGCCTCCATCTCCCTCTTCCCATACAGTTTTGGAACAGAGCCTCCCTACCCGCCAAGCATGCAAAACAGCACAGCGAAAATCATTCTGATGCCAAGGCTGTCACACACACAAGTGTTATCTCTCACAGCACCACCTGCTATCTTTTCTGGAGAGGTGTCACACATCTTTGCAATGTTTTCAATTAGTTCTTGTCTCTAGGCCTTGTCTTTCATCCTGGCATATGGTTCTCCAGGTACAAACACTCTCTGGTTTTCAAAGCTGCCTCCTAATTATTCCATTTGTATCTACGAGCTGGTGCAAGCTTGAGTCACAAATATCTGCGTTGCAGCAAAGAGGTGCAGTTTGCTCATGGATACTTAAAAACGGGGTGGCACAAGTAGGGGTCAGCCCTGCTGCTAAACAGGGAGTTCCTGCCCAGAAAGGGTAACTGCGAGCAGCCGTAACTGAGGACGTAGCCTGTCAGCCATCCCCCCTTGCTGACCAGTCCCTGGATGAGGCGGAAGATCACTGCCCAGGTGTAGCTCGGGGCAAAGGCCACGAGAACCCCCGAGACTGCGTTGATGAGGATTGTGACCAAGAGGCAGAGTTTGCGGCCAAACCTGCAGAGAGAGAGAAGAAAAGAGAAGAAAGAGGCTCAGCTCCTGGCAGGGCAGGGTGGCAAACCGAAGGGTTTGAAGAGGCTGGAGATGGCCCCTATCCCCCTCTCCTCTGCTCATTTTGAGTAGGAGTCTGAATCTCTCTTCCCTTTGCAACATTGTTCATTTCGGTGGAATCTCAGAGGACGACTCTGCCCCATGTTTTCAGGTTGTTGCTCGTTTCTGTCCCACTTCTAGTTAATGCCTTATCTAATGTGTTCAGGAAATGCTCTGATACGGCTCTTCAGCCCACCTTTCAAACCTGCAATAGCTTTTTAATGGGGATCTTGCTTGATAACTGTGATCTTTACCTATTATCTCATCAGCCTTAGCTGACTATTGAGCTCTTCTTGAAGAAGGTTTCTGAATCCCTGTTGTTTGTCATTCCCTGTATCACTGTAACTCACTGATACTCAGAAATAAATTGCTTCCAAAAGAAACCAACTCACTGGAACACTGGAAAGGCATTTGTTTTCTAGCTACACAGAGATACTTATTCAGTTAGCAGTATGATTTATAAAAAACATTAAATTAGTCAATGTCCACTAACAAAAATAACAGGATAACAAACGCCAGCTGAAATAAATGTCTTCTCCAGAATAACATGAGCAGATCCCATCTCTCAAACTTTCCTCCTGACACGAACCTGGCATATGGACATTTTTGACTTGCCTTAAAGTCCAGCCCAAGACAGCCTCATTAGACCATGAGAGGAGCCCTATCCCACAAAAGCCATTTACAAGTGCCCAAGCTGTAATGGCAGAGGTGCAATGCTGCGTGTTAGTGCTGATGTCAGGAGCTCCCTGGGGATGCAGGGGTGCCATTTCCAAAACACCTGTGACTCTTGAATGTCAAAGTCAGCACCTGGATATATGCCCAGAGACCAATCAAGCAAATGACTAGGTCTAATACCTCAGAGGGATTAGAGCACATTTGGAAAGAGCTTATGAAACCTCCCCTGAAGCATATGAAACATTCACGGGAGTTGTCCCCAGTAGAGCAGGTTTGCAGCAATCTCATGCACAGGAAAAGCAGCACTCCAGCTGCACTCAAGCTGTCTGACAAGAAAAGGAGGGACAGATCCAGGCAACATGTAATTCCTGGGACTTTCCTCCATTTCCTCTACTATATTTGAGGCTTCTGAGTTTATTTTACCCTAAACACAATTCTGGGTATGGGATTTTATGTTGCTCTTGAGTGCTAGTGGTGAAGGGACCATGGTGAGTTGGGGCAGGATGGCAGTGAGCAGGGCAGTAGAAAAACTGCCGATGCTATTACATGCATGTGCTTTATCTTAACAGCCATTAAACCCTACTCCCTCAAGTCTTCATAATTTTGTTTGATATTAAGCCTTGGTAAAAAGATCCTTCAGTATTTTGACAGAGAGAGAGAATTTCAGACATAAATTTTTGTGGGTTTGCAAGCTCTGGTTGCTACGGGCTTGCACAGCCACATGCTGCCAAGAAAAGGCTTTGCTAAGTGAAAAATCCCCCTGTGACAACACCTTCTGCTGAAAAGGTGAAGAACGGTGCCTCTGATCATCACAGGACTTGCTTACTGCTGTTTCATGTCCTGTCATGCCTGGATGAGTGGCTGCTACATATTCTCTCCTTTGTTCCCCTAAGCTGTACATCATTATCTGAGATTAAGTTCTGGGAAAAAGCATGGAATATTTTCAAATTCACTAGGAGATTGGCCAAGAACAAAGATTTTGATTTAAGGG
>NW_008596814.1:7224-9948 GCF_000691845.1 Merops nubicus | reverse complement strand
GAAAGAGAGGATGGAGGGGCTGACATATGTTTCTGATGCAAAAAAAGAAACCAAGTTCTTTCAAAATGCATGTGAAAAAAAGCAAGAATGGGCATAAGTGTGTCAAACTTTGCCCCTCAAATCAGACAGGAGACTCCAGCCCAGGGCTGAGGCCTGGATGTAGGATCTTTGTGGTACTGGTGAAGCCATTTGATGCCTTTCACCCAGGAGAGCTTTTTGCCAAAGGTGGAGCCACACGAAAGATATGGCCAGAAAGTTACTTTGATAAATCACTGCCTTCTGATGAAAAATCTGTTTAAGCAGAAGGCTTAAAACCCCCATGATATGGTTCACTAGCAATAAGATAATGTTTTACTGAGGACTGGAAAGTGGCCTGTCCAATCTGCTGCATAGGTAGAGCTTCTTCACAAGCAGGTTTGTCCATGTGGGAGGACAGGCTGGCATTAGCTAGGACTGTAGTAGCCACTTTCCCCACAAAGATGGTGTGCACAACCTAACTGGTGCTGTGTTTGCCTACAAAGAAACACGGGAGTAGAAACCAGCAAGACAAACACAGTCCCATCCTTATTTTGTGACACTGCAGAAGTGCTGGGAGACAGCTGTCCCTCTTTCTGTAGACCTTCCCCCTTGGATGAGAGGGAATATGAGAAGAAGGGAACAGTGGCAATATCTGCCCAACAGAGATGATCTGGGGGCCCTATCAGCATGTGAGGCAAAGGCTATTGCTCTCTGTGCTCTCCTATATTCTAAGAATACAAAGAAAAAAAAAACCAAAACAGTTTTCCTAGGCAGACTGACTCTACAGAAGGATTGTTCACCCCATGTTACCTTCACATCCTCAAATTCCAGTTTCAGCCCCTACTGCCATTTCACTGAAAAATTTGGTAAACATGCACAGGAAGACCTGCTACAAGGTATTGAATTTATTCAGAGTCTAACCTAAAAAAAACCCAATACCCTGGGCAGATATATGGCATAATGACATTTGTGACAGAAAAGAGGAGATGAGGGATAATAAGGTCTAGATACGGCTACATACAGAGCCAAGTAAGAAAAAGGAGACCAAAGAAAATTTAGGATGGAGCAACTTCTTCCGTTTCTGTATTTGAGACAAAACTCTCCTATTTTGAGCCTGATTTATGGCCATCTGGATACTGCTAAAATGAGGGGGAAACAAATATATCATGAAGATGAGCAGATAGTTCTTGGGACATGAGTTAAAACTTAATCTCAAACTGAGCTCACATAGCAGTTTACCACTGAGTAATAAAACAAAATCTCTTTACTTGTGAATATGCAAATTCCCCACGGAGACACTAAGAGACTGTGAAAGTGGAGCAACATCATGACATTTCCATGCATTCCTTGGTCATGATAGCCTTTGACAGCTGGCACTTTGGAATCTCTGTCTGTCTTTTTGTAAGTAACACATGGGCCTTTTAAATCAAGTTTTGATTGATTTCCTCTTTCAGTTATGAATGTTGTTCACCGACCTGCAGAAAGTAGTTACCCAGAGGCAACAGGTCATCTCACACCTGTCTACATACTACCTACCTGTCAGCTATGTAGCCGATGCTCATGGAGCCAATAAAAAACCCAGCATTCACACATGACTGGAAGAGGTCCAGCTTCCAGGAGTCCTCACACACCAGGTTAAACTGCAAGGGCAACCACAGTTAGAAGCATGGGAACATTCAAGACAAACCATGGCTGCTTGAGGAGGAAGGAAACCAACGATGCGCAACTAGAAAACTCGACTCCAGAAAAGAAACACCCTAATCTCTTAAACTGACATCTGCAATACATCTTGTCTGGGTTTTCCCAAATCTTGTGGAAAAGTCACACCCTGCAAAAAGATTGCACAATTCCATGTAAGGAAGGCGAGAAAGGGAGAGAGACTTTGAACAAACAAATTAAAAAGTTCAGAAAAATCTCATCTTTCCTCCCCACCCATCTGCTTGAAATTTGGAGGATGCTTGGAACATCATTTCCTTCCCCACTGCCAAAGCTTGTCTCTAGCTGTGTATTACCTCTCTGCACGAAAGCAGTGCCAAGCATGAGAGATGGTGGGGCTGCCATGAGCAATCTGCATGGCTCTTAGACTGTTAGTACTGGTTTTCACAGTTTTTCACTTTCTAAACTATCTGATTTAGATACTGTAAATTGGAAGAGAATAACACTGCTGTTGCTAACATCTGTCAAATGTAGCCCCATCTACTTCTTGTTCATTGCACATGACTATCTGGATTATCACTCAAATGTGCAGTTCCTCAGTTTGAGCTGCGGGGTGCTTCCCTCAACTTTGTGACTGAAATACTGAACTATGAGAACGGCCATCGTCTGGCTGATGACAAACTTGCAGGAAAAGCAATCATTTCCCATTATTTATCCATGTAAAGCTTTGCTCTAAGTTCCTAGCAAGTTCTGATATTCACTATTTAATAGCAGTCAGGCTCAGCTGTACACCAAAAGCAAACTTTACCAGTCTTGCATCTTCTAGCTTCAAGGTGTGCAGGCAAGAGTGACTTTGCTGGGCAAAGTGTGTCTTACCTCAGTGACAAGAGAGGTCCCCGGGGAGTCGTAGACCCAGCCATCCTGGCAGGGCCCGAGGGGGACAGCGCTCTGGTTGCCCACGAGGCTCCCCAGGGGGTCGGTGCAGCTGATGCCTGTTGTGTTCCAGTCCACCTCGTACCTCCTGCAGCGGCTGGTGGAACTGGCCCCCTG
>NW_008596814.1:0-7193 GCF_000691845.1 Merops nubicus | reverse complement strand
GGACCCGTGTTCTTGAGCTGCTCCCCCAGCCTCCAGCCACAGCGCTGGCTCAGCTCAGCCACCCCAGGGCTGAAGCAGTGATGCTCAGGGATCAGCCCCAGGAAGACGACGCCCACGTACACCGGGGTGAAGGCAGCAGAAAGCAAGCACAGGACAAAGAGGGTTCGCTTCTGAAAGAAGTCAAATTCTCCAATCTCCTCCAAAATGTCATCCAGGGTTGGCATCTTTGTGTGTTGTAGTTCATTAAAATATCTCAGTTTCTTTCCAGGGCTTTGCCCTTCACTGCATACCTAAATAACAGCTGAAATGTTTGCTCAGAACGCAGAAACAAATAATTAATTAACTTTGTCAATTGTCAAGCCATGCATTGCAACCTTTGTTTCTTTAACGCCAGTTCTAAACACCCTTTGGCTCTCCTGTTCCCACCTCTCCTGTTATTTTGTTTTCTACATGACAAGCTTGAAATACAAGAGCTGATGTCTTAGATTGTGGCCATTTCAGTCTGTCACTGAGTCTGCCAGTGCACAGTGTGGGGTAGGTGATAATCTCTTTGTCCAGAGGCCATAAATAGCATGAAAGCAGTGTTGTCCTCTCCCTCATATATATACAACTGAAGAACATCATACTCAACTTGCTGTAGATGACCACTTGTGTGTTGTTTTAGGGGTGTAGAAGAAGACACTTCTGCTTCCTGAAAGTGTTTCAAGGCCAGGCTGGATGGGGCTTTTAGCAACCTGGTCTAGTTGAAGACGTCCCTGCCCGTGGCAGGGGTGGTGGAACTAGATGATCTTTAAGGTCCCTTTCAATCCAAATCATCCTATGATTCTAGGTTTGTATGACTTTTGAGCTTGTTTAGTGCTCCTGAAGGGGAATCCCTGAGCAAGCTGCTGTTACTATGTTAATTGCTCCCTGAGCAGCACTCAGTGAGCCCTGTGAGTTTTATGAAGCACAAAACTAAGCAACAAACCTTGAAGGAAAACAGAGGTGATAAGTAATGTGGTATTTTAAAGGGCTATTAATAACAAGCTCTGTTGAGTTGCAATGACTGACATACCTAGGAACTGTCATGAATAACAAATGAGACTGCTACTTCACAATAAGCATCTTTTACAGCTAAGAGTAGACCAGACCTTTGACCATTTGCAATGAAACTATTTGCCTATTTCTGTTCAGGTTTGTTCTACATCAGAGGCAAGGAATGGGCTTTCCCCCCTGCTAATACTCAAGGAGCTCATTGCACTAGCAGCTTTTAAACCTTGCACCCACCTGCACACAGACTGCTCAGCAGTGCTCATATTCGATGCATCTGTTAACAGCTAAAACCTGGGTCAGGCACAACCGAAATAAATATAACAAGAAGTGTATAAAGCATTCTGGAAACCTGCTTTGCTCCCTTTCCTGACTCTGCCTAGTGTAGTTCCGTGCTGGTGAGAGTGACAAGGAAGACCGATGCAAGTATTGTGTTCACACCCCAGTTATGCCAGCAGAAGGTTGTATCTCTGCTTTTGAGGCAGATTGATGTTCTTTCTCTTGGAAAATGTCCAGTGTCACTTGAGTATCCTCTTATACTGCCAGTAAGCAAAGTATAGTCTTACAGTGGGAGTAACCACTGAGTAACTTCAGGTACTGCATGACATCCAGAGTTTTTCTTGCTATTGACATCTGAGCTGCCCTTGAATACCCTGACAAGAGTCCCTCCTGTGTACAGCAACACCAGTCACAGGGGAACTGAGTGGTCCATCCCACCAACATAAACGCATGTGACCTGGGTGCATTTGTATGAGCTCCTTAACATGTTTTGCAGCAGTTGTTGTTGCAGAATCATGCATGTGACTCTGCTGGCTGATCTGAGCAGACATGCACGGAGGCAGTGTGACAACTTTCCACAGAGACATCCGTACTGAGGAACTAAACGTGACTGTGTATGGGCTCGAGCATTGTCCCATATCCATATTACTCACCTCTACCACCCTCCCTGCTACTGCTTTTCCTGATTCCTGTTAGCACAGCCCTCACAATCCCCAGGCAGGTTTGGGGTGGTGATGCCAGAGAGGCTGTTTCTGTTAGCCAGGAGGGGCCTGCCCATTTCACTTATTAGCACAGATACAGCACAACATCAATCAGCGTACAATGCATAGTGCAGCCAGGGGAACAAAGAAACGTCTGAGGGCCTCTGCTGGGAGAGGGCATCTGTGCCTCTGACAGAAGTCCCATATTGCCCTGCAGTGGCAGATTTGTGAAACAGTGTCAGCTGTGACAGGTTTACTGAGAGTAATCAGTAATCACTTCAGTTCACAGTGGTGAAGCATTACCATGCCTGCTTTAAAACAGACCAGCCTTCCAAAAGCTGGGGTAAGCATTCCTGTACTCTGACCTTCCTGACCTTTAGATGTGTGCTCACAGGGTTGGGTGAAATGTGAATAAACTAAAGCCTGGAACACTGCTGTAAAAAACCTACAGATACAATACTTATCCATCCATAAAAACAACACATACTAATAAAGATAGTATACATGAATCTAGGCTGCCAAGCAATAGCCCTGACTCAAAGATCTGAAGGCATCTTCTGAAGAAATCACTCCTGAAGGCTGAGAAACTGAGGCAGAGACATCTCACAGGCTAGTTCTTCAGAGATATTGGTTTTCAGGTCTTTGAGAGTTTAGGTTAAAATGATTTACTAGAGGTGCCTCAGAGAGTCATTTCCCTTCAGTTGCCCCCTGAGGTGTTCTCCTACAAGCCTTCTTGCATGAGTAAACAGTTCTACAATGATTTCCTTCTTCTAAGTCATTCTTTCATCCATGCCATTTAATAGTGATTTAGGTTAGGTGCCTACTTATGCTTATGGACCTTATCATAGCTCCATTTCCTGTGAGTGTAACAGGAGCACACATTTAACAAGGAGCTCTGAGTATGATACTGTCTGCCGTAATTATGTACCACCATGGACCCAAGCAGAACATATTAGGCTCAGAGGAATTTGATGGAAAATCACTGGAAACATCCAAACAAATGGGTCATGCTGCCTGTGCTGCCTATGCACTGGGGTGCAGGTACATGAGACAGGCTAAGCTGCTCCAATGTCTCAGTGTGAAGATCCCACTCCCCATCCCCTTTCCTACAGACTGTTCTAGAATTTGTTGGTCCTGTACTCCATGGATTGAGTCAACTCACTAAGTAGGCAGAGGCTGAGTGTAGCCAATACCTGTGTAGATTTATCCTGCAGTAGTCAGTTGTAGGGGCTTAGTAAAAGGATGAGGAAGAATCAGCACAAGGGAAGGGACAGGACCATGTGACTAGGAGCTGCTGGAAGAGAGAAGCTGGAAAGCTGGAGATGTCCTCCTCGTGGTGATGGGAAGAGCAGATGTCTCATATCTTTTGGAAGGGCTTCACTTAGACTAATGTTAATCACGTAAAAGCCAAGCATCTAGACTGAGCTAGATGTCTACACCTGTTGTCCAGACCTCTCCAGTTAATAAAGAAGGGCAGGTACCTCCAGATATATTTCAAGATCTAATTGTGGTTGCCTTTGTGTTTCAAGCATGCTAGTATCTGTTTTGTATTAAACAAGAGTCTTGTCGATATGAGCTGGGCGGTGGAGGAATGGAAAGAAGGCCTCTCTCCTATAGTTCAGAAGATGAATGACCTGAAAAGTCAAGCAGAAAAGCTTGAGAAGGAGCATCAGCAAAGACAATTCTGGTTAGAATCTTTGAAGGCAGCTTTTCAAAAACAGAAGCAGAAGGTAATCTAGGTACTGCAGTCATTTCCCTAAAATGCCATTCTCCATGCTGAAAGCGTTTATAAAGATTTATTACCTGGCTGTTGTTAGGGGGTGTGCTAGTGTCTTGTTTTTTCCCAGTGAGTGATTGGAAAGGTAGTGGAGAAGTATAAACCGCTCGTCTTCATCTGATTTTATGCTCCTAATATTTTGCTTTCTGTTTAGTTCTCATATAGTTAATGGAATTCCTGCCTCCTGTTTGTCTTTGTCAGGATTGTCCCTCTCCAGGGGTTTAGGTTTACTTTGAGAGTTACCTCCATCTCTTTACGATTAGGAGAAGAAACTGTTGTTATGCCTGTTGAACATCTCAGTAATGACTAAGCCTGTTTTGTATGACAGAGCTGCAGAGCTGACAGCCTCTTGCTGTTTTACCTTGACTGCAGATACTTATAATCATTTAGTTAGTTTATGTAATTCTCCTTTTTTCCCTTCTGAAGACTGTGTTTTAGGATTTGGTTTCTTTTGTCATTTTTAGACCTGGAATTTTATACTTCACATGACTTTACTCTGTCAGTCCTCTAATCAGGAAGCCAGAGACACTTTTGGTCAGGGTCCTGCTGTGCTTCAGATTAGAAGTGACTGGTTTAGTTGAATTTTGTTTTGTAATGTTGGATACAGCTCAGAGGCAATTTACAAAGGTCGCTTTTTACTGCCTCTGCTGTGACTTAACCCTAGCAGTTCTCTTTGTGTTTCCAGGTACTTGACCATTCAGGGGAACTGCTATGCTCCCCAAACAAAAAGGAGTACCCTCAAACAGTTGTGCTTTAGAACTCTGGTAAACAGCAGCTAATGCTCACTACTTTTCAGTCAAAAGAATAACATTGTGCAAGGATGTAGCCTGATTGTAGCCTACCCTTCAAAGCTGGGGGGAATAGGACATGTCTACTGTCAAGCTCTATTTCCTGTTTCAAAGCCATGAGTCTTGATAATCATTGTGCATTCTTTGTCAAGGTATTGTGGTTCCTGAAGTTGATTGACTGGAGAAAGAAGCAAGATCATCAGGGAAGAATGTGCACTAGCGTGATAATTAGTATTTAAGGATTGATTGTTTTTTTTATGAGCTTGTGTCTGGTCAATAAATAGTTGTTTGTCACCAAGTAGAATTTTAGGAAATAAGATTTTGTTCACACCCAAGAATGTTTAAAACAAGGTGTATCATAGAAATGTAGAATCATAGAATGTCTGGGCTGGAAGGGACCTCCAAAGGTCATCTAGTCCAACCCCCCACCCATACGCAGAGACATCTCCAACTAGATCAAGTTACTCAGAGCCTCATCTAGCCTGATCTTGAATGTCCCCAGGGCTGGGGCCTGCACCACCTGTCTGGGCAACCTATTCCAGGGATCTATCACCCTCATACTGAAGAACTTTTTCCTAACATCCAACCTAAATCTTCCCTTTTCTATCTTAAAGCCGTGACCCTTCGTCCTGCCTCTACAAACCCTTGTGAATAGTCCCACCCCTGCTTTTTTCTAGGTATTGGAAAGTTGGTGTATATATATTGGAAGGTGTATATCTGAGGTTTTCAGTACTGTCAGGATTTTGAAATGCTAGGAAGAGAATAGGAGAATGTAAACTTTGATTAAAATAATAATTGCATAAAAGCATAGAGAGGACTTGAGATGCTTTTGAAATGGTCTGTATTCCCACTAGGCGGAAGTATACTTTGTAGTTCTGCTGGATCTGACTTAAAAAAAGGCGTTAGATTCCCACTTATTTTTGTGCATCCCATTTGTTTCTGTGCATCAGTCGGACTTCACGTAAGATTTCAAGATGAAGCTTTTCAATTTCATTCTGTTATCTGAAAAATTAATAACCAAACTTTCGATTACCTTTCAACTGATGATTTGTTATTGATCATATAGAAAATTTTCAGACTTCACCAGCTAGCTAGAGGGACATTATACCTGTCCTTAGCCTTGGTGGTTCTTAGTCTGTTCCTATCAAGGCAGGGAAATAATTATGACAGTTTGGAAAATTACTCTGTAGAATTAAACTATGTTTGGCAGAAATGGAGTTTAAGACTGACCCACAAGAAGGCCACATAGTGTAATGAGACCTGTCTTTTTTTAAAAAAAAAAGCAAGCAAGCATTACTACTTTATATAAAAACTTGAAAGTGGGACACAAACAGCCAGATTTACACCTGAGAAGTAAGAACTGACCAGCCTGGAGTGCAGACTTCTCTCAGACTGCAGAGTGGAAAGCAGATAAAGTGTATGAGTGCATAGCACCCGATAGCCTGCGGTGACAGAAACAAACCTTTATCCGGGGATAAAGGTGAGAGTCATGAATGAGTCATTCTTTGCACTAGAATGAGACCTGACAATAGTAGAATTAAATAGTAATATTTCATCTAAAAAATTGTAAGAATTGCCAGTATTGACTTGCAAATGTTCAATGATGTTTTCTTTTACAGATAAGGATACTTTACAGGAAGCAGAGATGAAGTTACTGGAAGAGAAACAAGAAGCAAGAGAACTTCTTTTTGCTGGAGAAGCTGAACATAGCTTTAGCTGACATGGAAAACCATTGAGATTCTACTCAAGACCTGCTAAAGGAAAAAGATAATCATATAAAAAGAACAAAACTGTAAAATAAGTAAACTGAAGGAAGAATCAGAAGCTTTGCAGAAGCTCCTTGAACTCAAGCAGAGAGAATGCAAAGAATTGCAAAAAGAGGCTGCTGCTTTTTCTCAATGGAAAAATAAAAATGATCATATTGTAAATGAACTGAAAAGGAAGCTATGCTGGGTCATATTAAGGACTTGGAGATTTCCCTTCAAAGTCAGCACATGAAAAATCATGAGCATAGTGAGAAACTAAGGGTGATGGAAACTGAAAGGGACAGGACAAGCACAGAGATTAGAGAACTTAAAGACATGCTGGAATGTGAAAGTGCAGAATTAGAGGAACAAAAAAAAAGTTTTTGATGAACTTCAGCAGAAAGCAGAATGCTCTGATAAAAAGTACTGTAAAGAGATAGAAAATATGCCCTGTAAAATATTCCAGCTTACCAACCAAGCAGGTGAACTAGAAGAAAAGTTAAAGTTAGCAACAAGTGAAGGACTGCAAAAGGAGCAATGTTATAATGACCTGCTTGCTGAATATGAAAAACTCTGTTGTTTTGTAAAAGCAAGAGATGCTTCAGAAATGACAGGAGATGGCAAAGTTAATCTACCAAGTGTTCAGGATAAAATGGGTTTAGATAATATGCAAATCGGAGCAAATAACTCCATTGCTGAGGATCACAGTTGTGCAGGAATTCATCTAGAAGTAGGAGAAAGTAAAGATCTGGCCACTTTACAAGACCAGATCTCTTCTCTTGAGATTTCCTTAGTGGCTCAAAAGCAGCTGAATTCAAATCATCAGCATGCCTAGAAGTCAGCAGTCACCACTGATTTGTAGGTATTTTAATGT
>NW_008596813.1:28228-50578 GCF_000691845.1 Merops nubicus | reverse complement strand
GTCCACAGGAGGGCCACCAAAATCATCAAGAGATTGGAGCACCTCTCGTGTGAGAACAAGCTGAGGGGATTTGGGCTGTTCAGCCTGGAGAAGAGGAGGCTCCAGGAGGACCTTACAGTGACCTTCTAGTACCTGAAAGTGGCCTACGTGAAGGCAGTGGAAGGTCTGTTCAAAAGTGTTTGTAATAATAGGAGAAGGAGTAATGGTTTTAAACTAAGAAAGGACAGATTTAGACTTAATATTAAAAAAAAAAAAATTCTTTAATATAAGCGTAATAGATCATTGGAATGGGCTGCCCAGAGAGGTGGTGGAGGCCCCAACCCTGGAGTCATTCAAAGTCAGGCTTGACAGGGCCCTGGGCAACCTGACCTAGGTAGAGATGTCCGTGTTTGTGTAGGGAGGTTGGACCAGATGACCTCTAGAGATTCCTTCTAGCCTAAAACATTCTGTGATTCTATGATTCTATAATAAGGGTAGCAGGACTTACAGAAGGACATAACTTTGTTAAACAAATGCTTTAAGAGAAACAAGACTCAAAAACTGGTCACCTTACACTCAGCGAAGTGGCAAAATTAAATGGTGAAGCAGTTCCTTTTTAAGACACTGTTGCAAGAGGAAAAAGCATGGCCTAGAAAATAACTCCAGGACAAATAGCCTTTGTGCAGGAGGAGACACAGCAGGATGGAAGGAAAGAGAAGTGGGATTAATTCTGAAGAACTTCCAGTTATATTAGAAAACCTGCAGGTTACAGTTCTAGCTGGTAATATAAAATGAAGCCCTAGGGCAATTAAACTACTTGCATTTAGCTATAAAACAATTATGATGACTTCTAATTTATCAAGAAAACTTAAAAACCTTTAAGTATGGCTTTAAAAGATGCAACATCAGATCAGGTCATTGGTATCCTGTTGTTACAGGCTGGGCCTGAGTGCTTCAGTATTCAAGGAGAAAGGCTTAGCCATCTCTTACCAGGTAGATACTGTCATGCACTGTGATAAGGCCTAATCAATAAAACACATCTTTAAGAAAAACCTTGTTGCAACAGGAGGAATATGGAAAAAAGTGCCATATGAAATGAGAGATCACTTTTTGTTCCTCTTTCCTGTTCCTTTTTCTCTCTCCTCCATATGTTTTCCAGCAGAAGGCAAATCACTTGTGACGTGCTGAATCATAGGTGATAGGTCGTGTAGCAATAGAGGTTTTTGGAGTCTCTGACATTTCTACATTTAGGAATGTATTTCTAAATACAGAAAGAAATATATTTCATGTGTTGATGCAAAAAGTATGTGCACAGCTTTCTAATCCTTATTCCTTTTAAATTAGAACACGGCAAGGAACAAAGAAAAAAAGCCGTAGGATGAACTTTGCATTACACAAAGTAGTATGAAAATAATTTTAATTAATCTATTAATTTTCATTATCTATAATATAGTATCTGTGGAAAATAAGTTTCTGCCAGACATTCAAAGTAATTTATTCTAATAATATTTAACATGGAAATTTGTGTCTTACAGTGTTTTGGAAATCAAGAAAACCAAAACCAGGGCTGCCTAGAGGAACTCCTGCCTGGGAGAATAGTCTGAGCAAAGTCATGCTTCCTTCATAAATGTCCCTTAGAGATTTTACTTTAAAAATTAATCCTCTCTGGTTTGACAGGAAGAGAAAAAGAAGACATTTGTGCCATTTGAAGATAATTTTCCTACTTGTGCAGGGAAGATGTGAAATGTCATCACATTTAGGGCTAAGCTGCAGAACAAGAGCAGTTTTACTAGTTGTAGACAAACTCATCTAGCCAATTTATTTCCAATTCCAATGCGGTGCTCACGGAAATCAGAAGAAAAAAACAAACAAACAAACAAAAGCTTCCCTGACTTCAATAGCTTCTAGATCAGTCCCTAATGAAGGAAAAATTTCCAGTGCTAAGCACTGGAAATAATCTGGGAGGGAAAATATTCAGAGTGGATTAACTCTCTTCAGTATCCTCTAAGGAGGAATAGATACTTGCATCAAAATAAACATCTCAGATAATTAGGAAAACTGACTTTGTGAAATGCATACACTCAGTTCTTGAAGCTCCTACTGTATCTTTGCTATGAAGAAGCCCTGTGAGGCAATATTAATAAAAAAGCAGTGAACTCTGGGAATCCTGACAGTGTTTTACTTGTGCTTAGAAGTAGAATTTTACTGGAACAAATTATATAAAAACCTCTTTAGTCATCTGAACAGCTGCATAACAGATACAAAACCAGCTTTTTCAGGTTACTACAAGACCTGAATCTCAGTTCCAGCAGAGTGGGTTCTTGTTACTGGGGGTGGTGGACAGCATGTGCCATGGCAAGCGTGTGCCAGAAAGATGACAGCTGGATGAATTGTTCTTCTTTCCACTGCCCAGGAAAAATGGTAAGGGGGAATATATTCCTTACCGGTGCCTAGTGAAAATACATTTACACAAGGGGTTGAAGCATTCACAGTTTTCCATCTTCCGTTTGCTCTGGCATGAATCCGTTTTCCCAAATGTGATTCAGAGTGCTACCCTTGATATCACAGGGTCAGGCCAGTGGCTGGATATGTCTGGAAATTCCACCTTTGTCCCTTGACACCTGGAGAATTACCTTCTCTGAGCTGCAAGTCCCCTTTGCCCAATGCACAGAGTCCCCAGAGCACAGCAAGCCAGACGTGCCTTTGAAAAACAGCTTTGATGATCATTGCACAACATGCTCTGGCTCCCAAGCAGGGAGACGAGAGCAGGGAAGACAGGGTGCACCACTAGTGCGTGGTGTCCGAGAAGAACCACGTGTGCCAGGATGCCTCCCCTTGCTCACAAGAACCCAAACCTGGGATGTACTCTCCAGAAGGTCCCCCGGGGCTCGCAGGTTAGGCTTGCAGAATATCCTGAAGCTGATCATGTTGTATGTGCTGAACTTGGCTCCAGTACTGCTCTCCAGAGACCACTTTACTGGCACAACCAGCCTATCACCCCCCCCAAGACGTTCAATAGGGTTCCAGCTGTGGCTGCACAAATAGTTTAGAAACACTGCAGCACTTAAGAAAGCATCTTTTTTTGTTTTCTCTTTACTCCAAAAAAGTGAAAAAAGTTATGCCAATGAAAGCAACTAAATCAAATATATTTTTTGCATTAACAGCTAAAGACCTTTGTGTGAGGATGTACCCCCACAGTAGCCTGGGCATTGATTGATTTTTCCTGACCCAGGTGCCAGAAGAGTGCAGTGAGAGCTCTGCAAGGCTGGTGTGAGGTGAGACCTCACTTTGCCCAGCACAGTGCCCCTGAGCAGGACCACACAAGGGGGACAGGGAAAGACAACCCCCAGGGATGGGAAGTGGCCCAGTAATGGCCACAGAGCAGTGCAGTGGTGGGGCCAAGAGCAGAACCCACCCCAGATCAAACAAACAGGAAGGAAAAAAAGTCACCAAAGAATAGTCAAGTTTAAAATATATATTATCTATATAAAGAGTATCTTCAGTCCTGGGTGTAATCCTGCCAATAAAAGTGAAGACCCTACTGCAAAACACTTGATAAGGCACATGCTCTAAACAGGAAGAAATCATAATATTACATGTGGAACCAGAGAGTCCTTAACAGGGATTTCCAGTTAGAAAATGAGAGCACTAATCATTTATTTCACACTGGAGACACTACGTCCTCCCCTGTTTGCGTTTTCAGGCAGAGATGTTAAGAAGAGGTGTGAGAGTCTGGAAATGAGGAGGCTTGCCAAGGTATGGTTAAAGATGTCCTAGCTTGGAGTGTGAAGGCAAGATGTATATGGTTCCTTTTTGGGGGATACCAACAAGAATAGCATGGACAAATGCCTATGGTGAGCTAATTAACCTTTACAAAAGGAGAGTAAGCACATTTTTCCTGTAATAAGGTAATGAACTCTGTCCTCTAGGAGACATGTGAGACACCACCAGTGTCCTTACAGGGGTTGCCAAAGAAGCTCTTCAGAGGAAGGGTGGGAACAGGGCTGATACTGAGCCATTAGCTAAAAAAAATAAGAGCTGAAAGAGCTGTCTGCTGTAGGAAAATAGGATTCCCCTTCCATGTGCATTACATTCATTGCAATAGGGTCCTGAAAGCATGTTCTCTGTTTGGAAGAATATCTGAATCTTTCACTCTACCCATGAAAGGGGCAAAGCAGAAAAAGCATCTTTTTCTTGACATTTTTTTTTTCTTAGCAGTTCAAGTAAAAACTAAGAGAAATTTTTATGCTGACCTTGGAAGTAATCTGTGCCATTACATGTTGATGGTGAAAATTTCAATACGGGCAAGATCTCAGCCTGCATCCAGCTGTCTGCTGTTACAGCACATTTGCTTTTCACTTTGGAGCCCAGTGACTTTGTTTCCTTGAACGACTGTAATGAGAGGTTTCATCACTGACCTTTCTGGTGTTGCACGTTCAGTAAGTGAGCTTAAAAAAGAAAAAATTGCTAAATATCACTTGGAATCTCAATGACATTTTCCTCTCATCAGAATCTGTGTGTATACTAGTGCTTCAGAGGCCTTTTCCAAGGGACACTTAGAGGCTAAAGAGCATTTTTGTGTTTCCTTTGATTTATTAACGTTAGCTTGGTTTTTAATTTGCAGAGAAGTGCCCCATTAATCCCACAGCCACAGTTTACATTAGACGTCCTAAGTGTCACCTATTCTATTTTTAAAGGAACTAATTCCCGTGTGTTTGCTGACTTGTTCCAAACATCACCAAGCCTCAAAACTAAGACCCACTCCTGACATGCGGGAAGTTCTCCTTGCGTTTGAACAGCTGTGTTATTATTCTAGCTGTAGCTTGCTGTATTAATATCAGGGGGCAGGACTGATTTTACGACACTAAGGAAACAGAGGAGGATATTTTAGCATAAAGGAAATCTGCATATTTGCTGCTATAACAGCAGAGAAAATTTCGCTGGAAATTAATAGTTTCTGCAAACTGAAAAGCTTGAATCACATTTGTGCACACACATGCAGATATATATACACCCCTTTCACTTTGCTTGCCTTAATCTTATTACAGTATTTCTTTGGCTGATGTCCCTGAAAATTTCACCTGCTACTCAGCACTTGCTAGTGTTGTATCCCAGAACAATATTTAGCTTATTTATCTCTGACCTCGTTGTGGAAAATGTCCAAAAGTTATCTTCAGCCTGATTAATCTAAGTCTGATCTGCTAATATGCTGCCATGGATTAAATATATATGTCATCTGAAATAGCTGAGGCATGGCTCAGACATGCTGCAAATGTACCTGTGGTGAGTTTTGCTAAGCAAGCACTCTGCCTGGTGCTCTCTGATAAGGTTTCTGGGTCACATCTGAAGACTTTAGCAGAAAATGTGATTGTGGGTACTACTGAGGTACATCTTTTCTGCAAATTAAAATCCGAGCTAATATTAATAAATCAGAAGGGGAACATGAGTTAAGAGTCCTGGGGAGAACTCTTCAACCTCTCCCTGTGCCTGGTGCCAGCAGAAAAGTTACAACAATGCAGAAGGACTCCAAAAGCTCCATCTACAGCTGGGGAGGGTCCCCACAGCACTAGTGCTTGGGAAAACAACCTCAACCTCCCAGGCCTCCTGCAAATCACAGAGGGGCTTGCCTTGGAGCAACACACAGGTCGGGGCATCTAGATTAAGCTATCTAGCTTAAGCTTCCGAGATGAGGCTGCTTTACAACTGGTTTAATTTTGTCACGACAGCTTGGTCAAATTGTCTTTTCAAGGTTGCTCGAGCCCTAATGTTTACAACAGTGTTCTCAATCTGTAGTTAAATGGCTATGTGGTTACACACCAGTGGCTTTTGTGACTGCCTCACACACATCTCCTCTCTACCCACTGCAATCAGCTGGGCCTACTAGCTGTCCTCCTTGGCTTCACTAGCTATTCTCCCTTCAGGCTGGATGGAAGAATAGAGCCATGTCCTCTGTAAAATAAGACAGATAGAGGGCAAATCTGCCCACCAGCACCAAATCACACACGGTGCTGCTCCCTAGCTCAGCCACTGCAGTCTTTGGAGGTTCCCTATGATGTGGTGGAGTGGCAAGAAGGTGAATTTGTTTACAGCATTAAGAGTGCAGAAAAAGTGTACCGGGAAAGCAAAGACAAACGGGTTTTGGAAAAGCCTCAAAAAGATCAGAGACTTCAAGAAAGTGCTAACAAAAGGAGAACTGAAAACAGGGATTGGAGAAAGGGCTTCCTCTTGCTCATCTCCATGTTGTTCTGAGAAACACAAGCAGGACTCCACCAAGGATACTGTCACCAATAGCTCTTTTTAATGGAAATCACCTGGCAGATCCCCAATACCAGCTACTCAGATGGCATTTCTATTATTAGGACAGTCAGCTGGGAGAATGGCCAAGGTTTATATTAGCTCCATTACCAGATAGCTTTAGTGGGTACTGGAGACGATCTCTGATTTTTGGAAGTATAGCTGCATCTATTGAATGCTACTCCAGTGTTCCTTTCTTTTAAGAAGGTCAGCACTGACTCCTCAAAAAAAAAATTCTAGGCTGAAATAATGTTAAATCAAGGTAGGAATGACCTTAAGAGATTGCCTAATCTACTTCAGCCCCAAGGAGGCTTGGCTGCAGAGGGGACACTAGGTGTATATCAGTGAGTGTGGAGGCTCAGAAGAGGACTGTGGGACAGATTTTGGGGAAATGTAAGAAATTGTTATGTTTGGGTTTGCATCAGTACCTGGCCACTGCACATGGTGAGCACTAAGGTCAAGCAGCCACAAAAGCTTCCCCTGCACACCATGCCACCACCACCCCCACTATCCCACCATCCCTCAGCACCTCCCCCTGATGTCATCTTGCATCTGCTTGGTTTCACTCTTAAGATGAAGAGTGATGCAATCTTCCTGGTACCTTGCCCTGAGATGGCCATCCAGCAAAAGATAAGCAGCTAGGACCTGGAGAGAAATTAAGAGGGAAGAGTCAACAGATTAACTGATAGAAAACTTTCTGCCATGCATAGTATTTTCTCATTTACACATGCTCATGACAAAAATTCAGTTTCTCCCCACACAAATATGTAGCTTCATTAGTAACTTCTCCCATTTCATAGGATTTTACAAAAGCACTTATTAAATTTTAAATCAACAAATTCATTCATCAAAGAAATGTTTGCTACAGAACCACCATTCAGCTTCTCAGTTGAATGTTTTATCCAAGCTATAGAGCATGCTCAGTTGAAGATTTCCTAAACCGCTGTTGCTTCTGCTAATTCCCAGAGAACTGTTATTTTCTAAACAACTGCATTCCTGTTCCAGGGTGGTGGATTACTGGTAGTTTTGTTTTTTTCTTTTTTAATTATACCTTTCCAATTCTTCTCACTGGGCTTCAAGGATGTGGGATTTTTTTATTATTATTATTTACATGCATCATCGGAACACCTAAACAGTCTCCTGCAGATCAGAAAATCAGACTTCCTGTAGTGAATGAATCCTTCACAAACAGTGATATTATTAGCTCTTCTGTGTCATTGAACAGATGAGCTAAATGCTAAAACTAGAAATTTCATTAAAGATTAAAGAAATACCATTTCACGTTTCACCTGCTTCATTAATATAAAATATAAATTCTATCTTTCATTACACAACTGAAGTGCTGTGTAAGATTTCAGGTATACTATTATTTAATCTGTCTTTCAGAGAAAGAAAAAAATGTTCAGAATCCTTGAATAGCTGTGTCTCAGCATGACAGCATGTTTTGTCTGACTATTTTAAGTCACTAAAGAACATCTCAGCCTTGCGATTTTTCAATAACTCCCTTTCTTCATGCACCACTTGAAATACGTTAAAGGAGACATAATTTTCAGGAAATGCCAAGCACTTTTCTCTGAGTATAAGGCCTCCAAAGACTTCTCCGGTGGAATATGCAAGAAGTGAGGCACTCAAAATCATTAAGTGCTTTCAGAAATCTCAGCCTTAAAATATCATGGTCAAACTGCTTCTTTTACCTGGAGTTTTTCCCAGTCACTGATTTGTAACTCCCTCCATCGTGTTTTTTCTCCCAAAGAGTAGTGTATGAGCAGACCTCTGGAATTTCCCCAGGATCCCAAAACCCCTGGGGACATGATGAGTTGCAAGTTGTGTCTCTGCAGTGGGAAAATTTTAAAGGACTGTTGTTTTAGAAGGAAAAATAAAAACTGCAGAAGACGTTTGTCAGACATTTTCCTCGGAAAACTGTCCTATCAAAAAGGCAAGTCCAGAAAGTCATTCCATCACATTAACATTACCTATGTATCCCAGAGCCAGAAGATCAAGAAAGGACACCCAGATATTCCAAACAACATATTTCTTCCCTGTTGTTCCTGTATCATTTTCACCACAGGCTTTCAGAAGACTATCAATATCTAAAAAAGGAACTCTTCCACACAGTAAGGTGTAGATCTTGGCTATGTCCTCTGGCTGGAGCTGTGCATATTTATGCACATTAGTTCCAGCATTCTCTAGCAGGAGCTCCTGGGGTTTTTTAACACGATTCTCCACATTTGCCATTTTCTGCACTTTCTGAGTGTTTTGGGCCCCTGTTTTTTCCAACAGCATCTGCTGGAGTCAGTGTAGGGCAGGCTATAGGGCTTTGTGCAAGAAGATGTATGAGCTTCCCACTGGGGCAAAGAGAAACCTTCTGACAGCATCACCATGCTTGTGAAATGACTGAAGTTTCCTCAGCACCTGTCTGAGGAACAATGCAGCAGAGGCTGCTCCACTCAGCCCTTCCCTGGAGATATCCTTATCCTGGCTATGGTCGAGCTGAGCCAGCACACCTGTGCAAGATGCAGAGTCCTTATTTTTATGAACGAACAGCAGTAATGAATAAAAAGGAAAAAAAAAAAAAAAAATTATAAAATCTGTAACTTCACAAAGTTACAGCTCCAGGGCAACTTTACAGATCCTGAGTCTCTAGACTGCCAGGAGTGGCTTTTAGTCTTTGCTGCACTTTGGAAAGGGGATTGCTAACCCATGTCTATATAGGACTTGCCTAGTCTCCCCCTGTTCCTCCTCACTGTCCCAGCCCATGAGTGCACACTAGGTAACATCAACATCCCCCTTTTCTTCTCCAGGCTTCCCTTGGCCAGGGCATGACTGAGCTCCTGGGGACTGCTGTTTGTTTCAGTTTTGCCTTTCCATTGCAAGGTGGGTGCAGAGACAACTTGGCCACAAGTGATCCCACTGCTCCTGCTCCCCAAACCTGTGCAGCCCTCAGGGGCAGGGCCAAACTGGCCCTAAGAGCTCCCAGCTGCCTCGGCCACACGGCTCACAGATGCTGGGACACTTTAGGCAGTGCTGCCAAACGCGCAGTGACAGGTCATTGGGTCCCTACAAACATTACTGTGATGTTTACCACTCGTGCTGAAGTGCCACATGGGCTGCAAGCTGTTTCCTTTTGGCTCAAAGCTCAGAGGGAGATAACCCCAGCTGCCTGGTGAGCAGGGACATCTCCTGATGCAGACCAAGTGGGGCAATAGCACGTTTGCTTTTTGTTTGCAGCGAAGTCCCAGCAAAGATGCATCAACTTTATCTCAGCTCCTCACAGTAATCTTTTTCCTGTAGAGAGTAAGTGAGGCAAGAGTATACAGAGGGAAAGGCTCTCAGACATGCAGCCTTGAAAAAACCCAACCAGATCTCACCTTCCTGACTTTGTAAGGCGCACAGAGTTTGTTGGTCAATGCCGAATAAATATGAGCCGTCCTCTAGCAGCAAATAATTTCCACAGCCTGATATTTGCTCCCAGTCTAATTCTCCTGACCAGCCTTCAAATCCTTGCCCAGAGATCCCTGATCTTCTCTACTGCCCTTCCAAAAAAGATTTGCTGAGATTGGCAAAGGTCAGGCAAGCTGAACAGACAGAGGAGAGCAAATGAAGCTGGGTTCCTCACCAGTCCAACTTAATTCTCAAACCATTAATTGCTCAGCAGTGCAAACAGGAGGAAAACAAACAGCTTCTATCAGAGGGATGACTGCAAGCATACGTAAATCATCTGAGAAAGAGAAGCCCTTCAGAGACTCCCCATTTTCCTGATAGGAAGTGAACTGAAGTTTTGCAATAGAAGGAAAGCTTCCTGTTGTGGTTTCTGTATTGAAGCTCCTGTCATTCAAAAATATGAACTTAAGGTTATCCTGAAATTGTTTCACAATCCCTCATATAAACTTTCAAACCCTGCTTCAAACCTAATGGTAACCTTTAGGAATGTATCAGCAAAAGATTTTTATTTGACAAGTGCTGAAATCATTTAGGAATTATAAATTTAACCTTCAAGAGTACAATGGCATTCGTTAAAGAAAAACAAAAGCATGTTTTGGTAGTCCAAAAGGGTTACTTTCAAAATTTGTGTTTTAAAACTTTCTAACCTGGTGGTCTCGAAAAATCGTCTCAAAGGAAACTCTGTGGGTGGGTGCAATGTGGTCAAAATACACCTCCCAAGGACCTGGTTGATTCCCTGGTGTAAAAAGTCTCAGGGGGTCACCTCCTTCCTGCAACATGCAGGAATCATTTGAATAACAAGAATTTAAACTGCAGTCCTCATTTGAGGCCTCTTCTCATGCCAGGGCCTGGGACTCCATTCTTCTCTAATTCACAGGTTTGAGGCTGGCAGAAATGCTTCCAGGAGTGACTCTCCCCTGAAAGACTCCTGGGATGATGACTCTTGTCCTTCTGCTGGAGATTATATTGGAGTGCACAGGAAAAGAAAAATAGCCTCTCTGTGTGATAAATATACAATCAGGAAGGTATAATAAGGGTTTAAGACATTCATATGCAGATGTTCATTCCAGCTCAATACCTATTTTGACCTCCTTTTCATTCAAACAGCATCACTCTAGTCAGTATTTTGATGAGATACCATGTTGGAAAGAAACTAGAAACTCCCTGACACTTGCTGTCCTCTGGGGAATGGCTAGAAGGACAAACAGACACTGTTGGACTTCTTCTTTGGAGCCACTATCAAAGAACACATTTCCATTATTGATCTTGGAAACTGTATTCTTTCCTTCATCACTTGAATCCATATAATCCTCTGTAGATCTGGCCAAATTCAACTCTGGTAATTACCCTTTCCAGAAGTATAGTAGGCTTAAATCAATAGTTAAACAAAATTAGCTAGCACTTTTGATTTACATTGCATTTTTGACTGTAGACTTACCGAAAGCTGACATAATTTATAGACATCTCCTTCAAACATGTTCAACCTAAACTATAACTTAAATGAACCAAAAAAAAAAAAAAAACAACTTCTATAAGTTGGATCAATATGTCATGAATTGACATACTGCATCAAGTAGGGCAAATAAAATTGGGCAGACCAATTATACACCCTAGACTGCAAGGTGACTGCTGTGTTCTCTGAATCTCAACATCTGCAGCATAGTGAATGCTGAAGAGCTGAACAGGTCTGTGTAGCTGTCCTGGTTTTGCTGGAACAGCACCACAGGCCTGCCATGGTGTGCAGGCCATTAGCAGTTTGGAGTCAGCCAGGGCAGCTGGCCTGAGCTGCCTCACAGGAGTATCCCATCCCATAAACATCACGCTCAGTACAGAGGGGGAAGTTTCTGATAGAAATAGACTTCAAATTCTTCACATAGTTGTATCTTACTGAAATCTGGCACTTAGCTGTGCCTGAAGAAATTAAATCACAGCTTATCTAATTGGTTAGCAGCATTCACATTTGATCTGTCGTGATCGTAGTCAGGGACAGGTAGATGGTGTATGTCACTCTTAAGTAATGCTGTTTCTTATACCTGTGATAAAATCTGAGGTATGCACTGTAATGCACATATGAGCTAGCTTTAATTTAGTTGATAAGTATGATAATAACAATGCACTGAAACCTATGTCCTGATATGTTCAAGCTGTCCAAGCCATCTGAGACCCTGGCTGCCTGAAAAACCACGTGTAGATGAAGTTCATGTTGTTATATTTGCACTGCTGTTGTTCCTGGTATTGAGCTCGTACTGTTACTGAATTGCTTGAACTCATTATTATTGAATCAGTGAGGTTAAGCCTGCTGGGTTATGTCAGCATATACAGCAATTACATCTGTGGCTGTAACGCAGACATAAATTTTGTGGGTTCGTGAGTAGTAATCTGTGACGATTTTTCTTCTGAATGGTTTGCACATTGCTGTCTTCTTGATCTGGTGGCGATTGCCATTCTACAGTCATCACTCTGGGCAAGCCCAGGGCTCATGCTCTGCACACTCTATTACTTGAACCCTTCATTTCTAGGCTTTTACTAGGCAACAATGAAATTTCACAAAATCCTGGTGTTAAATGAGGACTGTGAAGTCCACATGCCACAGAGAGTGCCTGCATGCATAAAGGTGGGAGGGAGAAATCCTGATGAGGATAATAAAAATAGACATAAAATAAAATGCACTAGAATAGATATATGCAGGTAGGAGCTGATTTCTGTAAAGAGGCTGTTGGGTTCAATACACCACAGTTTCTGGAAAAGAGCAATGTTGTTTTAGAGAGCAGCAGCAGCAGAGGGTGAGGGAAGAGGTGGATGGAGGTATCTGAAAGCTGACAGGGTGTGAACTGGGGAGGTGTGAGCAAATTCTCACTGACTGTGTACACCCGATGAGCCAGGAGAGCAGCTGCAAGGAAGACTTCAGCCCACATCTAGCCTCCAAGTCCTGCTCTTATGTTTAGATTTCAGTTCTTAATTTTTTTTTTTTTTAATATATTTAAAAGAAAGTAGTTGGAGACTGTTGTGTAATATGCACTTCGGATCGCAGATAAACCTCAGTGTTGGTATTTTCTAACTTTTGAGTGATTGAATTATCATCCTTCTAACACCCTCTTAATATAATTAGTGAATGTAAATGGATTTCACAGGCTGACTTAAAATATCATCACAACTGCATCACAAGTAGAGATGTTAAGCTTAATAGCCCCTGATTTCATACCTATGTCAGCCAGGCATGCTTTAATTCAGATTCTTCCCATGCTACCCACTGTTGACTCAATCAGGTTTTTGAGAGGTAGCTCTCATACTCTGCTACTGACAACAGCAAAAGTAGCAATGTAAATGTGTTGTTGTCAGTAACAGGAAAATGTCACAATAAAGAGATGAAGGGCACAAGACAAAGTGCAGTTGGAAGAGCAGAAGCCAGATTCCCCTTGCAGACCCTCATGAGTGCTTACTCTCCTTCTCAGGATTGTTTGATCCAAGTACTTGGCCAAGAAGGTGCTATAGGGCAAAAAAATTCCAGAAAGTCTGTTGTCAAAACATCTAGAAGACAGGAGTGAAATGAGGCTCACCAGTGAGATCTACCTTCTCCCACCATTACACCTTCGAACCTGGCACACGTGAAGCACTCAAGACTAAGAAGCTGGGCCTGTTTCCATGGTTTATCAGTTCCATCACAGTATCTGCTAAGTTGACACGAATATTTTCTGCAGACACTATCTGTAATGAAGACAGTTGTCACAAGCAGCTGGATGGGTGCATTACATATATGACAGAATAACCAGGGAGTTGAACAGGTACTAACCCAAGTATTAGTAGACTCCCTACTCACTTCCACGTCTACAGACAGTGCTAACTCCTTTGTAGAGGACTCTTAAATAAGCAGTTTCATCTTCTCACTCATCTCTGCAACTTGTACATAAGCAAGTAGATGAGTGATCTTGCAGGATCTGAGTCACAGTAGAAGAAACTTCCCTAGCTCATCTACTGGATATATTTTTATCCAGTAGCTTGGTGCCCTCAGAAAATGATACTTATGAACCACCACTTTTGAGCTCACTGGCTTAGAGCAACCAAATGTGATGGTAAAGTACATGTCTAGAATACCCTGCAAGATACATGAAAACCAGGATCTTAGGGAGGGCAGGGAAAGGGGATTAACAGTTTCATCTCCCTGATGGAAAGACAGGCAGATTTCAGGCGTTAAATGTATGTGTAGCAAATGCTGGCTGGCAGCTAGCACGTATCTTGCTCTCACATGGAGGTGTCACAGGGGCTAGACAAGGCAACTGAGATTACTGCAAAGTAGGGAAGGCTTAGGAGTATAAGGTTTTGGTTTTTTTTATTCCTACTTCCAGTGGAATAACTGATTTTTTCCTCTCACAAACCACTGAAAGTGCCTACCAATTACACCACATGGAGAGTAAATAATAAAAAATTATCATCTCAATTCCTGTTCAACAAAGAAGCAAGCACTTTAAGCTTGTGTTATTCTCCAGAAGCCTTTGACTACTTGCTATCCCAGATAAAGGGTCAGTCAGTGCTGACAGCCTTTTGGATCCAAGACTTGCACAGGAAACTAAAGGGTTCCTGGAAAGGGCTGTCAATACTACGCTAGTGCAGATAGCTTTACTGCAGGGATGGGAAGGGCATCTAGTACCCCAGATCAACATTTCTTTAGTACCAGAATGAGAACTACTTTTCAACAGGGTTAAACCCAATGCCTCAGCCATTAATGACTCCACCTCTTCCCAGATGATCTGCACAAAAATGGAGAAAAGATGAAAAAGTGAAGAAGAGTAATTTAAGGGAGGCTGACATTATATGGAGAAGTTGCATTGCCTTCAAACTGTGCATTATTTACCCAAGGTGTTTGTAGTTAAGGTTACATTTCAAAGATAGGCAAACACTTTTAGAAATTATAATACACAGCTGGTGCTTGTAAATAGCCTTAAGTCTACCCTGCAGTGACACCTTGAGGGGAAAACATTAAAAATAAATAACTAGGATATGCATTTCAAATCCATGCTAAAGAAACAGGAACTGCAAGACTACACAGATATACAGCTGCCTGGTTTCCTGGAGCAGCTCATCATGATGTGGGACTTCATAGCAACACTCCTGCCAAACAGCTTTATGTTAAGCTGTACAGCCTCTCAACTTCTCCAGTACACATCCTATACTTCTACACTCTAATTTTCTTTTCCCTTTTCCTTCTCCAGAGGAGAGACACCAAGTACCCTGTGATTTTCAAAAAATGTCAAAATCAAGTGTTGATCCAAAACATAGTTTCTGCATTTGGAACATATCTTCAACAAAAAATAAATAAATAAAGTTGTCCTTTCAGAAGAGGTGATCTCTAATTCCTTGTGCTATCAGAGTAAATTGCTTGGCTTCCTGGAGAGCAATGAAAGGCCCCAGGGAGACCTGGAGGTGGCATCCCCATGGGAGACTGGTCTGGCAGATTTGGCTGTGGGTTGAGCTGCAGGGGACTAATTATCTCCTTCCTCTCCCTTTCACCAGCCTTTCCTTTTGCAAGGTTATCTGTCACACACTAAAGGCTGGTTGTATGTCCAAGCTCTTACAGAGGCTTTTCTCTAGCAATGACCCAAGAATGGCACTGGAGATGTGCTTCTGGAAACGGCCCCTGCTCAGGGCTGCGTGTCCTCATCTCTGCCGGGCACGGAGGCAGATGTTTGGGGAAATGCCTTCTGTAGAGCTGTTTTAGACCAACTGTCAGTGTTGTCTGAGGGATGATCAGTTGTGAGAACGAGCAGCTGCAAATGACCACTGCTCCTTCCAAAGGGCATTCATACAGAAATTAATACTGGCATAAGCCTTCCACAGGTGTGAGGGGTACCTCTGAGCTGTGTGACCAAACAGCAGCCTGGCACTCAGAATGCTTTATAATTCCTCCTGTGGGGCTCGGCCTCAGTGGTTTAGAGACCAGGTAACACAGCAGGGTTGTAGCTTCCAGCCTTCATATTTTGTGAGTAAACACAGTCATTTTGGGCTCAGCTATGGGGAAGGGAAGAGTCAGCTCCTTCATAAAGTTGCTGTCATGTACAAAGCAAGAGATAACAGTGTGTGCTTTTGCTAGCGAGATAAAGGGCACACACACACAAAAAATTGTACATTGGTTGTTACGTGCTCCAGCATACCAATATGAATTCATTTTAATTTATAATCAGTATGTTTAATTTGTAAAGCCTTAGCAAATGCAACTGATGTCATTTGGGAAGGGCACATACTAAGAAAATGAAACTTTTGGAGTACAAAATTAATTTTAACCCTGTCTGTGGAGCTGCTCCTAACCTTCATAATTAAACTATCTCAAATGTCAAAAAATATTCTAAAACACAAATTAAAGTGAAGGTTTGTGAGTTCAATCAATTAACATAGTCAGCACATTGTTCACTGCTGCACGTATGAAACTCCACAAATTAAATTACATGTGAGACAGATGGTGTCATCACCACAGCAGTCACACATGTCTCATGTGTGCTGGCACTGAGGGAACTGGAAATTTTTTTTCTAGTCATCACAACATCAGTCTCAATTACCTTGAAATTAAACTCTCAATTACCTTGAAATTAAACTACGTCACTCTCCCTCCCACCCCCCGAAAAAAAAAAATCAATCTCTTGGTTTGCACTTACAGAACATAACAAATGACCCTGTAAGGGGTTACTCAATATTTATTGACCATTATGGAATTCAGCAGGTCAATGTACTGCTGAAAGCCTCTCTAGGAACTCCCACAGATGTGGAACACGAGCATCAGATGCCATCCCTGCCTTTCACATGTCAGTAATCTCCACTGGTCAGCAACCAGCCCACTGGAAAAACTTATGCAAGGGTAAATTTTTTTGTCCCCTATTACTCAACCCTTGCATCAGGCATGCACAGGCTGCTTCTATCAGGGGCAGCTCACACAGAGGCAGGTTTATTAAATATGAACATGACTGTGCTGTTTCCAAGGGAAATACCTAACCCACTTTATCTTAGTGTGAAACCTGGACCCAGCCTGACAAACCCAAGCTCACTACAGCAACTACAGCCCATGGCAGCTACTGTTGGGCAAAGCATCACAAGCACAACTCACCTTGACTCAGCTTAGGTGGGACACAAGTAGAGTTACTAAACCTGACCAGATATGTCTATTTGGATAGAATTTAGTGGGAGAGAACTTAGTGTAAGATATGATGGAAGTGGGAGGTGATACTTCTTTACAAACATCTCCAAAAAGGTAAATTTTACTTGTTCACAGATGTTCCCTTGTATATTTTGTTCACTCATTCTCTCACACTGAATGGTCACAAGCAGAAAGATGTCTGTGCCCAGATCTGACTTGGATCACTTGTGTGTGAAAAGGATAAGGGACACCAGCTGTCAAGTCCTGTTTTGATTCCTGGGGTTCCTTTTCAGGGCCACACAAATGACATTTTGGACAGATATCATATCCATCAGCAACCATCAGCTCTTATGGAGTAGTCCACAGTCTAAGAATTATGCTGACTTTGAGTCTAATTCTTAGGCCAGGTTGCTGCTCATTGTCTAGTTTTCCTTGTTTGGAAAAGATGCCTTCCTCATGGACTAATCAGAGAATGATAGAGTCATAGGATGGTTTGGGATGGAAGGGAATTTAAAGAAGATCTGGTTCCAACCCCCTGCCATGGGCAGGGACACCTTCTGCTAGATCATGTTGCTCAAAGCTCCATACAACCTGGCCTTGAACACTTCCAGGGAGGGGACAACCACAACCTTTCTGAGCAACCTGTTCCAGTGTCCCACTACCCTCATAGTGAACAACTTCTTCCTTACATCTAATCTAAATCTACCCTCTTCCAGTTTAAAGTCATTACTCTTTGTCTTATGACTACATGTCCTTGTAAAAAGTCCTTCCCCAGCTTTCATTTAGGCCCTCTTTAAGTACTGGAAGACCAAAACAAGATCTCCCCAGAGCCTTCTCTTTTCCATATTGAACAACCCCAACTCTCTCAGTCTGTCTTTATAGGATAGGTGATCCAGTCCTCTGATCATCTCTGTGGCCATCCTATAAGTCCCCTACAACAGGCCCATGTCCTTCTTGGGCTAGGGGCCCCAGAGCTGAACACAGTACTCCACATGGAATCTCATGAGAGTGGAGTGGAGGAGGATAATTGTCTCCCTTGACCTGCTGTCCATGCTACTTTTGGTGCAGCCCAGGGTGCTATTGGCAATGGGAAAACGCATATGCGATATGTTGTATATTATCTGTTGCCACATTGGTGCCAACCTCCTGGTAGTAGGATGCAGGGTTTGCTGGAGATTTTTCTAGAATGGGGTCTTCTCATAGTGCAGATCTCCTTAGCTCAGTGTAACAACCCTTGTCTCTATATTACTGCTGGAAATTATGTTTTGGGGAGGGCTGTGTATCCTTTTTTAAAGGTCATGCATTTAACCCTTTGCACTTCTGTTTCTTCTGGTGCTTGATCACCCACACTTACTTCTTTTCATATTTTGTCCATACCAATCTTCATGTTTCTGTTACAAATATCTCCATTCTTTGGGCTCTCCCAAGCTCCATGCAGATTCCCTACCTGAGGTGAGGTACAATGCAGTGGCTGGTGCAGTTGTTTACCTGGCTCCTGTTTTGCCCAAATGATCCAGGCAACAGTACCTGCTGCTGATGGCAGCAAGAGATACACCCTTGTTTGTGCTACCCGCTCTTTGGATGCTGATGTGGAGAAGCACTTTGTTTCAAAAGGAATTTGAGAGTGCTCACAGGTATTTTGTACACCATGAGCTATTCTGAACCTTAGCAATGGGGGTCTCTGACAAGCAACGACCCTGTCCTCTCTAAATGGTGCAGCCCATACGCCTTGGTCACCGCAACTGATCAGAGACATCTGGACTGTTCACCAAGAAACTCCCTCTCTGCTGGGAGAAGCTGTCCCTGGGAACCACCTGTAAACCTCTGTGGGCAGCTGCAGATGACCAGCGTGGGCCTTTTTTTTTTCATTTGTACATTTTACCTGGATTTGCCTCTCCATGTTTCATCTTTGATTAAGCGACAATGAAGCTCTTCACCGTGAGGAAGGTGGATGAATGAAGCCCAGAACATGTTTTAGTTCAGCTTGGTTTGGAGAGAGGAAAGAGATGTTTCTTTATCACCATATATTTCTATCCAAGTGGCATTTATGCATACACAGAGTACCCTATAAGCTCCATAAATCTTCAAACATCTGGGGTGCCTACGAGACTGCAACCCAGCCTTAAAGAACTGACAGTTTTTGCTGTACAGCTCAACTCTATATTATTAGATGAATGGAGCTCCGTCCTTCTAGAACTGTAATTTGCAGTTTTCCTTTGAGTACAGACTACTGGGTAGTCCTTTTAAAAAGGGGTGAAAACTATCTTTGGATTGTACAAATTGCAACAAATAACGGCTAGCTGTATGTATGCCAGTCTGTGCCACAGGGAAGATGGATATTATAAATGTTCTGGGATTCCATTTCATCCTCTTATAGCAGTTTTTTCCCCACCACTGCATCCTCTCCAGTAATGGTGTTAAATAATGCATATGTAATTTTGTTGTTTTATGCTGTGTTTTGCTTCTAACACTGGACTGGGAATGTGTTTCCCTCCCTACCCTGAAATTCATGGTTGAGGATATAGAAGTTACATCTTAATATTTGAAGAATTAGAAAACAGTGTCTGGAGCACACCTTGCTATTTCATTGGCATCTCTTAACTGAATCAGATGGTTGGACACTGTCATGCCATCTGCAGTATGCCCTGCAGGTAGATGTGCCATGCCAAGAGATTTTGTTTGACAGCCTTTATGCATCAGATGGGTTTGTAGGCAGCTCATTACCAGATGATGAACCTTCCTGTTTCTAGTTAATTATCAGCTTCACAGTCTGTTGGGTCAGATCAGCTATGATATAAGTAACTATTGGATCCCTTAAAAAGCTCTTTTTTTTTTTTCCTTGAGCTTTTTACTGCCCCATTTAGAAGTAAACCAGTATTTCAGAAACTTTAATCACAATCATCTTTCAGTCTTCTGTATAGATATCTTCACTAAAAAAAATAAAACGATGGCAAAAAATAGAAGTGTTGCCAAAAAATGGATAAATAGATTGACAGTGTGCTGGTCAGCTTTGATAAACTTTTTGTTTCTGTTCTAGCACATTCACATTAACAAGAAGAAAGGCCAAACCCTCTCTTGTAAATCCACATACATCAGAGAAGTTGCACACAGAAGATTTTGGCCAGAATGATCTACAAATTATTTTTTATTCTCTGTTTTCTACACAAAACTAATATATAAATATAAATATTGTTTTGTTTTGTTTTATTTTTTAAAAAGTATTTCTCTGTTAAAAGCTGTTCTGTCTGTTTTAGGAGTCTACACCTTTCAGGCCAGGCACTGTTTTCTTGTGTGGATGGAGATCATCAGTTGCATTCTGGGTACAAATTTCTGAAGCTGTTAGTTTTGTTTACAATCTTTACCATTCAGAGCTCAATTTCATACAAAGGTCAACGAACACCCTTTCTTAACATCTTCCTGTGGGTCAACGCAAGAGAAATGAGTGCAGAGCAATTGGAAATTGCATCAGGAACTGTGGTGCATGGAGAGAATCTGAGCAAGTGCAGAGTCTGGTGCCACCAGCTATCATTCTCAGAAACACTTCTCAGGCCAGGCCAGGCCAGGCCAGGGCCAGGGATGGTATTTAACACCTAGAGAAGCACTGAGTTTGCTGGCATCGCAGCAGCCACACTGCACATGTGAAATTTATGTTCCAGTCTGGGTCGAGGAAAGCATCAGGTTGTGACTAGTAAAGCATCACGGAAAGCTGAAAGTAAGGAAGCAGAAAAATTGCATCTTCTGTCTCCCTGTTCAGACTTGATGGAATTGGATGCTCCACACTGTCCTCCTTTAGCAGTGTAGGTATCAACCACCAGCAAGTGCAGAGGGTGCTGCTGCTGTCCTGCGTCACCTCTGCAGATCAAATGGCACAACACTGGCGAAGAAATAGCTTTGCAACACACAAATATCGCTAATGAATGCAAAGACAGACATGCCATGCACTTCTGTTACAGAATTCTGGGTGGATTTTTCAGAAATGGCAAAATGTCACTTATGCAGAAGGTAAAACAAACTTGTCAACTTGCCATGCTATCCAGCTGTCTCTCCATCCTGTCTATGGCAATGCATCAATCGAGAGGTATCTTGTGAAATGCTCATTTTATATATATATATATTATGCATATAAACTGTAGCTAAAATGAAGTGGGAAACATATTTTTTTGGAAAATGAATCTCATCACCATTAAATGATGATTTTCAGCTGTATAGTGCTCTAATTAGAAGCTAACAAATTGATTTACTCACAGTAAGCAGAGATTTTATAACAGACTTCTCTAACCACAAAGATAAATTATCTGTGTTTAAAAATTATTCTAGCAGCAAGCTTATTGCATGCAAGTTTAAATGACTAATGCAATGCCTGCTGTAATCACTAGGTGGCATTTGGCCGTGCTGGAAGAGTTCAAGTTTGGACGTCAAAATAAATGGAGGATTGCATTTCATACAAAGTAATGAAATGCAAGCAACAGTTCAGTGACAGAAATGAAGATGTGGATGGATGCTACAGACAGATTAATAAAAATGTTAGAATAAATATACAAAATAGGCCATTAAAATACTTTAAGATTACTCTAAGGTGCTTAATGATAAATAGTTTTAAGATTAAACTCTAGTTAAGCTTGTTATTGAGAGAATAATATCTATTAGTCTTGTAACTGTGTCCCGGCCATCAGCCCATCCCAGTCTGGTGACATCCAGGCACATCACTTGGCTCGCCCCTTGACAGAGAAAAGCAAACAACCATGGACTTCTTCAGGGGTCAGTCCGGGCACCCCCACCTGCACCAAGGTGGCCACATACAGACTGCAGCTGCGGGAGCCACGTCAGCCTGTGCTGCTGCTCCTGGGCAGATCTTCTTCCTTTCTTCCAGGAGGGTGCACACCCATCCAGGTCACTCCTCACTGGGCTCAGGGGGTTGCAAAGATGTAGCTCTATCACCAAATCCAGCAAGACCAGAGTGAAAAAGGCCTCATTATTCAGGAAGCAGTTGGGCAGCTAGTTCCTTTCTTCCCTTCTGTTGTTCAAAGCACTGCTTTGTACTGATAGAGATGTAAGTGTTCCTGAGCCCTTGTGGTTCATGGACACACAAATTTAGTGTGTTAAGAGGTGCCTTGGACACACCTTTGCTTTCAGCTGAAGACAAAATGTATTTCAAATAATCTGCTAACACCATTGTCTTCCAGTTCCAGCAAAGGGTTAAAAAGATCATTTAGAAAGAAGTCAATGTTTTGTCATTTCACTGACCAAATCAAAAATATTTTGGAAAGAAAAACTTTGTTTTGTCTGTCATTTGAAAAGAAGAAAAACAGATTAGAAATGGCCTCCTTAACTTTGCTTCTAGAATTACTCCTAGACATTTACTACCTGAGCATGTGCAGGGGACTGGGAAGGTTATTTTGTTTCAAATGCAAGTCTGAAATTTTTCTTACCAGAAAAAAACAAGCATGCTTTATGGTAATATTGTGAAACAGGAGAGGTGAGGGAAAAAAAAAAAGGGCAAATAAAACGGCTGAGGG
>NW_008596813.1:6020-28197 GCF_000691845.1 Merops nubicus | reverse complement strand
TACAAACAAATAGACAAAGTCTTTCCCTCATCTCTAACAGGAAAGCTTCTTGATTTTTTGATGAGCAGCAGAGTACTAGCAAAGACATAAATGTACATACTTCACACCAGTTACTTCCTTGTGCAGTCAACTGTAGACACATGACTGTTGAGATGTCCCTTTTCCTAATATTTGCAAAACACCTGAAGCAAATACATGAACTACTAGGTGCAGGTAAAGTAAGTCACAGTGTATTTATTCACCTGAACAAATACTGGACTTTATTAGTATGCTTCAAGAGAGCAGCCTCTCAGTTGGTTTCTGTCAGAAATATTATCTCCATAATGCACAGGCTCTAAAGGAGCCCATTTATATCCAAGGAGAATGATGTTTCTCAGAAAAAGTCCATCTCACAAGCCTTTTATTGAGCCATTTATGCCCTCTGCCCCCTTCAATATTTGCTCCCCTGGCTCATAAACATGAGGTCAGGGCCATGAAAACTACTTGTGGAGCTAGCAAAGTTGCAGAATACAGTGATTTGCTACATACTGCTTTACCTCCCTCACACTGGCCTCTGTCTCTGGGAAAAAAAAAGCAAGAATTGAAACATGAGGTCCATCTAAAGGTGAGATGTCTGTGTGAGACTAATGAATTTACCTACACACTGCAAACGGTCCCTCACCTGCATCCTGATCACCAGACGCACATGGCCGAGCTCCGTTCACGGTGTCAGAATGAGTCCCCTCATGGCATGTTTGCTCTTTGGTCTGCAGCCTGCATTCACCCACCACCAGCAGAGTACTTTGGAAATGGATCCATCAATTAGTGCTGGGAACAGAAAGTCAGACAGCGGCACTTCGTGTTCAAACTGGAAATGGAGATGTTTATTCTTCAGCATTGTAAAGTCACATGTAACAACCAACTTCATAAAATATTATTTTGTTTCAGGTTTAAATCACAAAATCTCTTGGCTTGGTCATTCCCAGACAGGCAGCAGCTAAAAAGCATGACTGTGCTGCGGCTACCCAGGCTTGTGCTTCCTCTATGTACAGAATACACAGCTTTTACTCTAGGCCACCAGTAAAGTATTCCCAAACTGGGATCTGCCCATGAATTTGGCAAACCTTTTTGGTAGCTATCACTGCAGGCAAGAAACTGAGACTGATGAAGGAAACTAAAGATTTTTATGAATTGTATTGTACTGAGGGGAAAAAGAATCAGAATCACTCACAGCACAAATGTGATGCTCTGTTACCAAGCTCACGGCGCTTCCAAAGCTATAAATAAACCAGTGGTATAGTACCCTGCCAGCGTCACTTTAGCAGCACGTGGGTCTGTTTATACCCACGGGAGCACCACTTCTGCCGCCGCATCTCCCAGAGTGTTACCTCTGGCTGTGACATCGCAGCTGCAGCAAGAGACACCTCTCTGTGGGCTGGGGACATGGGGGCATCCAGGGCCAGCACAGCCCATGGCAGCTGCTGGGGATTGCAGAGCATCCCCAGTGCCCCAAGTCCGAAATCACATGGAGCATCTCCTAGAGAAGGCAAAAAAAAAAGCTTAGGTTGACAAAGCTCCAGCTCAGCGAGTCCCAGGTGTCCCCCTTCTCCTGGATTTCTGCTGTTATCACTCCATAATGCATTTTCTCTTCTGAGTGGGTGCAGAGAAGTGACCAAGCACTCAGCAGTTGGCGCTCCTGGCCCTGCGGCACACCCCAGCTTGAATCCAGCAGAAAGGCACTCCAGAAACAACACTGTCTCATGGTGCAGAGCTCAGCCCCACCAGCATTGCACTTGTGGTTTTTTTTTCTTTTTTTTTTTTTTGAGCCATCCTGTCTGGTCCTCTGGCAGCTTGCAAAATGTTCCTGTTTGCTTTGCCCAATAGGGCACAGCAAGAGGTCACCCTGAGGTCTGCCAGTCATTGAAAGTGTTTTTGGTGTTTGGTTGCATGCCATGCAAGAGCGAGGCACTTCCAACGACACAGACCATGTCAATGTGAACCAAAACAAGCCCACAGCTGCTCCCTCTTGCTTTTGCATCAATAAGCCCTCCCAGACTGGCAGAATTGCAGCTAAACTGTCCCCTGGGACTGGCCCTTCATACCCTGAGCTGTCCTCCCTGGGACCACGGGTCAGGAGCACTGCCTAGGCGTGGCCAGAACTGTGCTGGGAAGTACTGACACACGCTCGACCCTGCACAAGCACCAACCCCGTGGCTGGGCACCCTGGGATCACCCTCCTCCAGCCTTGCCCACCTCTTCCCTCGCAGGGCATGGACTATGCAGGGGGAGCGCAATGGGACCCTGTGGCCAAGGTGTGACACAGAACGTGCTTCTGTGGTCACGTGAAACTTCCTGCCTGCCCTACTAATGAATGCAGCCACGAAAGGTCGTCTTAACAATTTCCTGTGCAGCTTTAAGAATGACATCCACTGTACAGAGACAAAAGCAACCTCACTCATGGCTCCATCTCCCATTTTAGGTATCCACGAAGGCCAGCTGCAGACAGACGTGCTTTCAGCAAACAGCATCTTAGTCTATAGCTGATTATTAAACAGCAAATATACTGATTAGGCTAAATTCAAGTAAATCAGGGAGAATTTAAATACAGTTTTATGTCTTCTGAGAGCCATAATTTGCCTACTTCAAGTAAAATACTGAAATCACTTCCTTTTGAAAAAATTTCATTTTTCAGTTATCAGATGAACTTCATTGTTTGTTTTTCAGTGACACAGTTTTTAAGACAATACAAATTAAACTTTTTTTTTTTCCTTTTGAAGCATAAATTTGAAAATGGCTTTGCCAATTGCAATATGTTACAAATGGAGAAGCTCAGCACAGTTTATTGCTGTAAGGTTTGCTCTGATTCAGAATAGATTGATAAAGGATACCAGCACAAAGGAGAGGTAAATCAATGCACATCATCTACAATAAAGATAAGACTTGTAAAGCAATAGGGGAAAAGATAAACCCTGTTTAAATGTATAAGAAACAGCTGAGGAATTTATATGCTGCTTTTTTTTTTTTAGTAAGTGATATAAGGTAACAATGTTGTTTAGCACCCACAGATGTCTTTGAAGCATTTAATCAGGATCAGATATCTTGTAGAAGCTTAAGATAAATAACAGGTTCTGTGCTAACATCACTATCTACACAAGACCACAGAGGTATATAAAGAATGTCTCAAAGCAAGCAAGTTGATTTCCAAATTGCAGTCTCACAAATCACCAAAATCACTTCGGAATACCCTACAGCTAGCTTGCTGGTGGCCTAACGTTTGTGCTCTTCATCTTTCAAACTTATAAGAAAACTTATTATTCCAGTACCAGTTTTTCACTTAATAGTACCTGTTGTAGTGAAGTTGAGTGATTTTTGAGTAGGAGGGTAATGACCAGAAAACTTCTCATGTTTCGGTTGGCACACTCCAAACAATTTGATAATTCCTTCTGAACATGTTTAGTCAAGTATCAGTAAGGACTGTTTAGCTTCTGAGTTACTGTTTGTCTCTCTAAAATTTTGTGTTAGAAGTTGGAAACATGAACTATTAAGCATGTCTTTATTCCTTTGCTATAATGTTAAAAGAACTGGAACCTAAAAGGAAAAAAAAACTATAGTATTTCTACTAAAACTTGAAAAAGGAAGGGTGATTTCTTGCACTGGTATTATATGTTATTTTAGTGATTTCTCATAGATCACAACTGAAATCCATTTTTCTTTTCCAGCACAACTTTGGTATTCAAAACACATGTATCTTAGTATTTGCTCTTTCAGTCCTCAAAATGTGCAGTTTGCCATGAAGATTTACAACCTGAAATATCATTATCAATGACTACAACAAGCTGTATCGTTACCTTGTTGAATATGGGCACATTATTGGCCAGCTTTATTGCAAACATTTTAAAATAAAATTGAAGCATCACATCTGTTGGTAGTGTAAACAAAAAACAAGTAAGAACAGAGATGCAAATAAACAGTGACTAACTGAAAAATAAATGCAAGTTTAAATGTGTTCCTGTGTTCATAATTTATCAGTTCTCTGCCTTTAACTTTGGAAATTCAGCCAAGTAGCACTTAATAAAAAATTACACTAACTCCTGAAAAAAGCCTGGGCAAAGGGGTAGGAGTATTTGTGAATCTGGGTCTGTGAAACACACTAAGTCTCCTTGCTGAGACAAAAAACATGTTCTGAATCATAATGGGGTTGTCCAGACCTTGGAAGCTCTCAGGAAGCTTTGCCATTGTCTTGGATAAGGCCATGTTTTAACCCAAGGAGTGTATGAGGTCTAGAAATGAGTTCAGGATGGGGAAAAGGGAGGCAGTGGTGAGCAGGAGGCACTGCATTGGATCCCAGGAGGTTTAAAAGTTGACATTCAGAGAGGAAGGGCAGTTATAGTTGTACACAGATGAATTGCCACCTTCCAGACACCTGAAAATGAAATGCTGACTTGCCAAGGGCTTTGTGATTTTAAAAGCAAAAATTCACAGGAGTTGGATAAGATTCTGCCCAACCCAAATCATTCCATGGTTCTATGATTTATATTTTTCAGGTGTACAGCAAAAATCGAGTTCCGTAGCTGCAATGCTAGCATGGGAGGTACGTGGGGTAACTGAACCCATATTAAGAGGGTATTAAAAATAGTATTGGACATGATGATGGCCCATGAACAGCACATGCCAGTGTGAGACGTGAAGTCTGCCCAGATTATCACGTATAGATTTACGTGTGTATGAGCTGTCTAGTATGCCACAAATCATCATTATAACCCCTGGCTACCTGCAGTCTCTTAAAACATTCAAATCCTGCATCATTGATACTGTTACTGTGCTGCTCTTCAGATATTCTGCTAACATATAAAACATTAATGTGGATTTTTAAAGAATCAAATTAATTCCGTGTGTTTTCAACAGCCAGTAAGAAAGAGTATTTAACATTGGACTCAATTTCAAAATGACTGGACTCCTCTGTTCTTCATCCTCTTTTTACCTACGATGTATCAATTTATCAAGAAATCACAATAGTTTGCACAAATTCCTCTCTCTCTTGGGAAAATGGTGTGGGGATTTATTCTTTTCCCAAGCCTTCTCAGTTCTGGGCTGGGTTTTTTAGTTTGTTTGTTTTTCAGAACATATTATACAATTGATGTTATTTCAGTGGACTATCTAGTTATAACTTCAGAAGACAATATATTCATGTTTGGGGAAAATGCAATAAACAGACATAATTTATTCACTTTCTTTGATTATTTATGCCAAGTCTATTTCATTGTCCATTTTTTTTTTTTAAAAAAAGAGGAAACATTTTACATTTGCAATTTCTTTCAGAAGTAAAACACCCCAATAACAGTATCATGTTTTTACAGACTCTGAGTGAAATGTATCAGTCATCTAGCAATAATATATGCATTCAGAGCACATTTTAAAAAGTGAGCTACTTTGAAAAGAATGAAATTGATAAATTCTTATCATAAAATTACTAAAAGCTGACCTCTAGCTAATAAAATAGCACATTTATTGAGAAAGTGGTGTGCACTACTGAGGTACTATGCATTGCAATTGTTCACTTAGTTTTGCAGTGAGACGAAAACACTAAAATATTACCTCAGGAATATAATTTTTTTTTTTTTAATTTCTACATTTGCACAGGCACTCCTCTAACCAATTGGCAAGTAAAATACGTTGCAGTGCACATGACTTAAAACCACATGGAGTAAACTGAAATTATAAATTGAGCATTTTAAATGACCACAACTGAAATGCCATGTTTGAGTAACTAAATATAAATCATGTACTTTCAGAAAGTTAGTGACATCATTAGGGAAAACTAATCCCGGTGAAACCATCAGCATTAGGCCATCAGTGATTATCCCCCACTGTACCCTGTAATTTCAGCTTGAGGAGGTAATTCCTGTTATTCGTAGGAGGGTGGTTGTATTTATCTTCCTGTCAGTAATCCACAGGCAGCCTTTGCACAGGCTGCTGAAAGACAACCTGTCTCCAACGTGCCACATGACCACTACACTGACTCTCCAGCGTGGGTAAGAATTCATAATCTAATGAATGTGAGCACAAATGTGAATTAACTCTTAACCATGCAACATATTTTAATAAAGTTCATGGGATCTTCAAATCCAATGGCTGCTCTTGGTGATTATTTTAGACTATGCTGACAAACAGAAATAGCTGACAAATAGGGAAGACTGCTGAACTGATCTGACTCATATAATTTCTTCTCACAGTTGTGTTGAAAACCTATAATGTTACATGATTTTCTCTGATTTCTCTGATATATCTATCTTATGCAATGGATCGGGGGGGTTAAAGCAGCTGGTACTTGTCTGCATTTGGAGACACTTGGATGATTTCATCATTAAGAAACTTCATACTACTTTGGAAAAAGAGAAAGATTCTACCAAAACCGTCAGAAATTCCCTCCTCTGGATTTCTGCAAAGCTTGTACATTAAAAATTCACATTCAAATATAGATTAAAAATTGTAGGCGTGTGTAACAGTAGTATAATACTGCTGAATTTTCTTAAATGAAGTTGAGAAGAGGCAAAATTAAAGCAGAGGTTTAAAATGTTGCAGGTGGCATTAAAATCCAGTGCCAACAAGTAGAGTTAAATTAAAAATGAGCCTTAGTTGCAGAAATCTTTTTTAAAAAAATAAATTAAACAGCCCATCAGCTTGTCATCATAAACAGTCATGAAATACTCAGCCAGAGGAATGTGGGCCACTGGTCAGGGGTGTGGAGAGGAAATAGTTTTGTGTTGGACAGTTGTTACTTGCTTGACTGTCCCAGGCACTTGACAGCTTCAAGGTGTGCTTTGCCTCAGGGACGTGACCTCTTCTGCAGATTAGCTGACTTAGCAGAGTTATTTCCCGTGGAAAGAAAATATACCCATTTTCTACATAAAAAAGTGAGGCTTTTAAAAAGTTAATTTTTTTACATTTTAGAAGTGATTGTCTTTTTGGTTTTCAGTATTTGATCCCTGGGGCAGGAGGGGGAGGGAAGCATGAAGGATCTCAAAATAGACTGTCGGTAGAGCTTGTGGGGAGGGAATAGTACGGACTGTATGGAAACAGCAGACTCCCACCAGCCATGAATTTTGGAGGGTTTTGGCAGCTTCTGCTTTTCCCCTCATGATTAAGAACATTTCAAAGGAAGGATTACAAAAGAAGATATCACATGTTTGGTTCAAAACTGTAACTGGGGCTCTGAGGAGAGGAAAGGGGGCAGGTACAAAGGCACCGAATGCTGTTTTGAAGGACTCATTACAAAGCGCTTGCCTTTATAACTCTGTGCAGGTAAAGATCACAGGCGGGCAAATGATTCACCACCTCTCCATTTAGACAACAAAGAAGAGGATGAGTTAACCTGAGACTGCTTTACCGACCTGTGCATCTGACCTAAATACCACCGTTAAACAAAGGGGTTTTGTGAATGTAGGACTTCAGGCACGAACTGAACTGATAAAAAACTGACATTTTGGCAGTCTTGGCTCTAAGTAATTTATAAATTTGCAGCTGCTGTCTTGCCCCTATGAATTATGAATTTCCCAATACATGCACTGGGTAAGATTGTTGCATACCAGAAACCTGAGGTCACAGAAAATACCAAAGTAGTATCACATCCTTAAAGCAATAATTAAAATGACTGAACAGCAGTAAGCCTCCTATTCTTTTGCCCTTCCCTTGGAAGTATCTGGCTAGATACTTACTCTTGGCTAGAAACTCCTACTACATACTGATCAAGATGATCACCTTGTTCCTACCCAGCGGCATGTCTAGAGTGCAGATGAGAGAGTACTGGAAAAAAAACCAACCAAAACCTGAAAGAAACTAAAACCACCAAAAACAAAATGCTCAAACCCATGCCTTTACATCTATTCAAGATTTTAAATCCTTGCATCAACACTTATCTTCCACTTACTTAAAACTTCAGCTCTCCCAGGGAAGTAGAGAAGGTAGGGCAAGAAGACTACCACTATTTTGGGTATCCCTTTTGCTCACCCTATCATCTTTGTTAATAGTCTCTAATGACTATCTCGCTCATGGATAAACATGCTAGCATTATTACTTTGCCTTAGCAGAGTCAGCATGATTCAGAAGGGAGCAGTCATAAGACTGCCGTGGTTTTCAAATTGTCAAAAGCTGTGAGAAAACAAGAATTAGTAGCTGAGAGAGAAGGCTTAACTCTCATTACCAGGAACAACCCAGCACCCTGTCAGTTGATCTGAAATGCATATGTATACACACAGACGTAGAAAGGAAATACTGCAATCCAACAGAGACTGTATTCTAGAGCAGGCAGGTTTCTCCTGTCTGAGAATGACAGAGAAAAATCACAAGTAAATATAATTATTATACCAACTTGACTGGAAAAACAGTTTTTTGACACATAATCCCTCTTTCTTAGGGCCTTAAATCATGCTGACTTTAAAAGTGCTAAGATGGACGTAAGAGTGCATTTAGGCATGACTGCTCATGCTTCCAATGCCAAACTTCCCTTTTGCATCCCAGTGTTTCGAAATGGGTGGTAAAAGAGCCATGGCGAGGTACATGCTGATCACTGCCCTGGCCAGAGGGCTGGAACCACTCCTACAGATACCTACCAGAAACCACTGACATCTGCTGACTTTAAGAAATCAAAACTGTTTTCTTTCTGACCAAGTTGACTCTGGTCATACTACTTTGTCAAAAGTTTATATGTGAAAATGTCCCCTTCTGTTTGAATCTATGTGAAGGGGTCCTACAGCTCTGGTTAGAGGAATGTTCACCCTCAATCAGCAGGCTGATGATTGCATGCTGAGAAGCTGCAAATGAAAGTCTCCCAGGAACTGGTAAACTCTGGAGACCAGTTGTCCTGTTAAATCCACCAGAACTGACAAATTTAGCACACCAAGAGCCTGCTGGCTGTATAAAAAGCCACTGCCCACACTATTATCAACCACAGGCTGCATAAATTGCATCGTGTACAAGCAGACAGTGCTTGCTATATGCAAACAAAAACCCCTACATAATTACACATATACACCTGATGAAGCAAAGGGTTCTTTAAGGGACTTTCTAAACTTTGCATCCAGGAGCTAGAAGTCCCAGGAATTGGGATGGTCTCCCAGCTGCTGCTCCTACAGAGTAGTGTGCGAGTAAGTAGATGTGCTGCGTGAACAGTTCATCTGCTATTAGTAATAGCTTTATTAACAAAAAGCCTTCTGCTGGTTGTAATCTGTACCTTTCTCAGCTTGATCTGTTAGCGGTGAAAAGGGAATTTACAGTGTCAAGCATCCAACTATTTCAGCAGCTGTTTCTTAACAATACTGATCCCCAGTAACTAGGACTGCTGCTGCCATTAAGTGATTTCATTTCTCAAATGATCTGCTAAAAAAAAGTACTTGTAGAACTCCCTATGCAAGAACTCACTTCCAAGACTTCCTTGGAAGTCCAGAAACTTGTTCCATTTTCCCATGGCTCCTGCTGCCAACCCCCCAAAAAACCAAACCTATCAGCACAAACCTTCCAAGTATTTCTACTAGGCCTTTAGGTTTTGGCACATAAAAGTCTCTCTCAAGCATATGCAATAGACCTACCAATTGCATCATTACCACTGAAAGCTGGGCCATGTCATTGTGCATTACTAGTCAGCTGGAGAACGACTTCCAGAAATCAGAGCTGTTAGGAAAGCTTTTAATGATCTCACCTGATACACAAACTAAGCATTCATGCCTCTGGAAAGACTCTGTAGTAGGAACCTGTTGTTGCTCCTCTAATTATTCCTACTCTAATTTCACTTCTACACTTCCGTGATTTCATTGTTTACTTCTTCTAAGTAATAAGTAACAACTCCGTGGCATTAGAAACTGGCAACTTCTCTTCATTTGTCCCACTCTACTAGTTCTGTATAAAGGGATGGAACACAAGTGGATTTTTCTCTTTAAAGACACAGACAGATGAGAGTTTGTTACAAGATGACACCAGGCTGCTGCAGCCCTGCTAACAAAAATCAGCTGCTGTACTGTTGCCACTGCTTTGCATAAACTCCTCCAAGTGCCCTGAGCTGAATAGTAGCTTTGTTGCTCTGAAAGTTTCTGCTCAGCTTGTTTACCAAGGGCTTGCCCTTAGCTGCAAGCTACAGGATTGCACTTTGAGATTTTTCACTTAAGTATTTATAATCAGGATCTTTCTTCTGGAAATTCTAGTGACAGAGTGCCAAGCTCTGTCAATGAGCTGTTAAGCTTTGACTATGGGCTGAACAGAATTGTGGCTTAACAAATAAAGGTGTTTTTTTTTTTTTTTTTAACAATTCTTTCTCATTCAGTAACCACTGCTTCAAATACCTGTGACAATTTCTTAAGGCATTCTTGACATATTAATGCAAAATTTCCCTTCTATATAGCCAAAAAAAAGGAGACATTTAATACTTTGACTACCTTGAGAGTATGGCACTAAATGGAGTTGAACTTAGAAAGCCCACTGTTCTCTGTTGTTCCTTCCCTTTACATGCGCATTGGTTTACACCTGTTGCTGGCATGAGAAGACACCTCAGACTGAGAAACATCACCACTCTAATGCCTCTGGAGGACACACATACAGACGTTGAACTTTCTGATGAAAAAAGGATGTGGAATTATTCTGAAATGTCAGTGTTCCTTTGAGTCAATAAGTATCTTCCCTTCTTCCTGTTAAACTTTTATTGTCCTTGGCATGTTGCAGATAGTCAACAATTAAAACTTTGTCTACAGGAAAACCGAAAAGCAAAATTTTGACAACTTCAGAAAAACAGTGACAAACACTAGGAATGTTTTGTTTGCATAAAGCAGAGGTAATAGGAAGCAAGTTATTATGATTTGGGAATTTTTTTTAAGCTTTTTGCCACTCACGAAACTGAAAAATGGTGTGAAAAAATGGTTAAAAAGGAACTACCTCAGCAAGTAGTACCTGCAAGATCCCAGGCAGTTCTCTTCCTGGATGCATAGGTGGTATCTTGTTCAAACCAGAAAAGGAAGGATTAATAGGCGAAAAGTTGTCCATTATTGACATAGATCAAAACCACTGACTAGTAATCATTTATGATTACAAATAAAACTTCTGACATTGAAGCTAGGTGAATGTCCAAGGAAGGAGTTTCCTCCAGGATCTCCCAATGAGATTCACCCTACCACTAGATTCTGGGTGGGAATGGACCTCCCAGACCTGAAAGCATTTTATTACAGAGTGAATCTTCATGAGTTCTTGAAGCTTTGCAAGAGGCTTGTTGTGTTACAGGTGGGAGTGAGATGTCTGCCTGCCAGAGCCCAAGGGCTCACACTGAGCAGTTTTGATAAAGTCAAAAGCCTGTCTGAGACTCCCATCCCAGAACCCCAGCAGACAGTGTGAAAGTTAAAACTGCTGGGTTTATGAAAGTGACAGATAAAACAGATGTGGAATCGCTGTTGATAAAGGCAGGAGCTGGAAAGGGATGCTCGAGCTCGGGTTGGTAATCCCCGGGTACATCCAGGGCAGCCTGAGACACGAGCCTGTGCACAGCACTAACGCCCATTGGCAGTGCCAGGAGAGCTTCACCGTGTGGAGATGCACAGTCCTTACCAAGAAGGTGTCCCCATCATGGGTGGAGGAAGAGGAGCACAGCCCATTGACTGTCTTTGCTAGACTGCTCAGTCTTCTCCCCCCAAGAGATGTATTCCCTTTATGATTTTTATATCCTAATTCCATCTCTCCCTGCCTTCCAGGTGACATTTAGCATGGTTTGGGTAGAGAGTTGAGTTACAGTCATATAGGACTAGCATGTACTCCTTTAGGCTCATTAGCATACTTAGGGGCATGAATTTTAATATTAATTTTGTTGTTAATTTGACAAAAGTCTTCACTCGGACACTCTGGCCTTCAAGATTTATGTAGGAGATGTTTGCTCTGTTGGTTTAGCCAAAACAGGGACACCTTATCCTCACAAGACCCCCTCCTTCACCTGTTCACCTGGCCAGCTTAGTGGACCTCCACCTCCAGAGGCAGCACAAGTCTCACTGTCATAAACCTTTCTCACCAAGCACACTAAATTAGCCTGTTTTCTGTATCCTTATAGCAAGCTCAGCTTTAATCCCACAAGGCCTGATCTGGTTCTCCATCTCAAATAAATACTCCAAAATCTCGCAGATCTGAGTGGGCTCTAGAAGACAGGGCTGCAAGGTACAATCAGAGTGTCCTTCCTCCAGTGCTACAATTAAAAGTTATTTCAAAGGCTTGAAACATGATGATAAGCTCCCTCTTTTTTGAGTGTGTCAAACCCCACACTCAAATTATTAATTATGTTTGGTTGCTTAACTTAGACCCTTTCTACAGCTGTCTTAAGATTTCTAAAAAAAGGTTAAGTTTTACCTGTGTAAACAGCTATCTTTCATGTTTAATAGGACTATTTTAAACAATACGTGCTTGTTAATTTTTTTTGCAAATCTAGTTCATTTATAGTTCAAGAATTATTTTGGAATGCAACTTATTAGAAAACACCTTAAAAATTATATTTGCAAAATATGTAACAATATGACTGAGCTACCTTTTAATACTAAATTCTTGCCAAATCAGCTACAAGTCATCAACCACAATACCAGTACTTAGAATTAACTGACCTATAGAATAAAAAGTAACAGAAGAATCCATGAAAATATAAATATTATTTAATAGTATAATTTTCATAAAACTTCATTCAAAAGAAATCTAGTAAATAGTTTCTAGGACTTGCTCAGTCTCCAAGCAATCATATCTGAACTGAGCTGAGCTTCTGCTATTTTCAAAGCAATTTCCTGGTAAAGGGCACCATTCATTGTTTGATTCATACTCAGCACACACTCTTCCTGTTCATTCTGAAGCTTCTTTCTGAATTGCTGAACTCCTTCCTCACTGTCCAGTAAAGCCACAGGAACATCAGTGATTTTCTTGCCAGCCTCATTCCCCCATGTTAAACTGTTTTCAGCTTTACTTTCTTTTGAGAAGAAAGAGCTCCTCAAGGTAAGCATTTCTTTTTCCAAAGCCAGTGCTAACTGTTCACTGAGTAATCCTTTGCTTCCAGATCTCAGAAGTTTTACATCAGAGCTTGGTGGGAGAACTCTAGTAAGGCTATGAAGGCACTGGAACAAGACAGTCAGATTTCTGTAAAATAAGATGATGATGGTTATTGCTATTATTAAAGCTACCATAAATCTTCAAAATTCTATAGTGGAAAATAAAACAAAGCTACTTTAAATCAAACTGGGAAAAACTTATTATGGTTTTATGTATTATGTATGTACTCACAAAAGAAAGCAAGAGCTTTCTAGGGGCATGCACCCTAGACACTGGACACCAAAAGAGCTGACATGAAGCAAACTTCAGCAACATAAAGATCCTATGCTAAAATGTATGTCCCTGATTAGGGTTACACGTGCATCACTTCTTTTAGAAGCAGCTCGTTGTACATGAAGGCCAAATGCATAAAGGAAATGTTGTCTGGTCTACATTTAGGGGCAGAAAAAAAATCACTTATCTTTACAGATTGCCACTATCAATAGGTATGTACAGCACAGCTATTAGGTGGCCCACACCTTGTCTTTTTTAAATGGTCACTGGAGAGGGAAAGTTGCACTTAAATATCAGACAATCAAAATTATTAACTAACCAAGACAGAATAGTGCTGGTAATCAACAGGGAACCTACTCTTCTGGATACCAGTGTAGCATGCATGGCACAGTGACACATTCCTCATTCCAAGAGGAATGCAAGTTTGTCCAAAGTCTTATTTCCAGTGTTTGCCCAGATAAACTGCTGGGAAGATGTATTTTGATTAAAAAACCAAAAAATTTATCTCAAACTCCCCCACCCCACAACAACCCAAGAAAAACCCACAAGCATCCTTAAGTAGCCAGTTTTCTCATGTGGATCAGAAAGGCATTTCTCCTCAAAGTACTTCTATTTCTATTTGGCTAGCTTAATATCCCACTACTTATAACAGATACAGTTCTATTTTCATTCTGAAAGGCTGTGAAAAACAACAGTCTGTAGCTCTCACCTACCACAGAAATATCCTGTCTTTTTTGGATAAATGATCAATCCAAAGGCAGGAAAAAAGATACAGAAAACATAATCATAGTTACACTATAAACACGAAGCTCACTATTAATGTGAAAACTGGATCAAAGGCAAATAGCATCAAGCAACCTAACGTTTCAGAAGGAAACAACAGTCATGGGGTTTAAAATTTTACTGACTGATTTCTTAAATATTTCAGCCTTTCTTCTTACAGAAAAGAAGGAAATCGGCTCCTAATTTGAGTAAAAGATTGAATCTCATTATAAATTAAGAGACTCATATTACTTTTTCCTTCTTTTATATGTTACCTTGAAGTCTTCAGGACAGGAAACATTTTGTCAATACTTGAGAATTACTTTGTGAGACTTACCAAGCTAAACTGTAAATTATGGCAGTATCACTAACTTTAGCCTTGTTTAGGAAATTTTAGACATTTGTCCAAGAATCTACACAAAGAAAGGAAATCACTGAAAGTCTTTACATTGTTTCCTTTTCAAAATCATAGTAGATAGGAAATACATGTATCAGAAAAATGTACAAAATTAGACTAAATTTATGTTGCAGAACTAAACTACAAACTGACATAATACATTTTGGGGTTGTTTATTGTTTGCTTTGTTTTATGTTGCTTTTAACATCTTTTTTTTTTTAAATTAGCACATGCTGAAGAAAAAAATACATATTATTCTGAGAATAATGTAATAAAAAAATATAAAATATGATACAATTACATAAACTAACAAAATATTACCAAGCAGATACTAATGGAGACTTGTTTGTAATTCAGTGTGCTAGCCTAGACAAAATTAAGCAATGCATTTCAGGTTCTGCCATAGTTCCAATTAGAAAATAATTCTGTTCTTGCTGATGGTTATCATATCAGCACATTGGAAGCCTATTGGTTATGATTCTTACTGTTACCATAAACAATGGCAAAAAACAGTGTAAAGATAAAGAAGCATGTATGCAAGATGAATATACTCTACACTAATTTTACCTGCAAAATAATGTTAGAACTCCTTCAAATGGGTTTTTCAGGGTCCAATTAAAAACTGTACCATACACATTTCCCGCTTTATGACAGAACATGTTGTCATGGCATTCTTTAAATGGCGTGCACTCCATTTCTCCCAATAACCATGAATTTACTGTAGTCAGTGTGTAGTCAGAAGACACAATCTGAAAGGAGAATCTGACAGACACTGCAAGGGTCGTAAGTATATCTTCCATAGAGCCTGCAAGAAAATACAATAAAAAGATATTTGACCTAAATATTTTGACCATGTTGCATGCTTAGATTTTTGGTTCATAGTCAGTTTTATGTGAAGAGCTTGCACCAGCATTTAGGTGTTCTTTGGTAATTTTATTCTCACCAAAATTCTTATACCTACTTCCGCCAAGCAAAACAGTTAGCTGATTAACAGAGCCCCACTTGTATAATGAAAGCTCTAAAGATAAATGTCACTTTGCCAAAAGAAGACTATTAATAGCTTCCTGTGATAGTAAAATGACATGTCAGCTTTAGCCAATGATACAACATTAAAGGAAGAAAGAAATTAAAATTCATTGCGAATGATCAAAAGGATATTTTGCTGCATGAGCGGAAGCCCAGTTCAAAATCAATTCAATCAGGAATACTAAGCCAAAGGAAAATAGATTACCTTAATAGATGTGTAGATGAGGAAAAGTTTCAATTACTTTTGTATTATTTAAGAGGTAATATCAGGTTGGAAAAAAAAAAAAAATCTATGTAACTAATCAACAGTAATATCTTATACATAGAAAAAAAATACGCAGGCTTCAGCATTCTGTACTTGCACTTATCTTCAAAATTAACCTTTCCAGACAGACTTGAGCACCAATGCTAGCACAAAACCTTACAGAAACTCACTTAACATTTTTTCCATTTTGAGAAATGTTCCATCTTGTATTTCTTCCCACTTAATTCCCAACAGGTCTATGCAGTTTGTGTTCAAAGAGCCAGATGTGCTTACACCTTGAACAACTAGCTTGGCATCACCTAAACAAAAGGATTAACTATATATTTATGAATCCAAATTATATCCATACATTTACCTGTACAGTAACTATCATCCCTTAGCATCTTTACTGAATATTTCCCATTTGAAATATCTTCCAGATTTAACAGAACTTTCCCACAGAGCAGAGTAATCTTTTTGCTCTCCTGTGAGCTGTCATTCCGGCCGTCTTGTTTCTTTGCGTGTAGAAGAACCATGCAACGCACACGATGAAACGCCAGCAATGGTGACAGGCTGGTAACAGCAACGACTGTATTTGTTCCATCCAGCTGAACCCCTGAACAGCTCTTTGGAAACTCTTTTTTCAGATCATTTTTGCTATGCAAGTCCAATTTCATCTTTTTTGGAGGAGGTTCGATTTGACCCGAGGAGACAGACAATGCTGAGAAGGTTTTGTTCAGCTTAATGATTTTATTTCGACACTCGATAATCGGAGATACCGAAGAGGAGTCTTGATCCATCACTAAAGATAAACTGACATCGCTCAGTGACCTGTGAAAATCCATAGAAGATGACTGCACCCCCAGTTTGTATTTTGCCTTCTGACAAATTATCAGAACTTTGCAGACATTTAAGACTGCCACAGGCTCATTATCATGCCAGCTTAAGTCATAGGCTGCGCAAAGAGTACAAGTCCTGCAAATGGCTATTTTGTTTAAGCTTCGTATGGAGATTTGCAAAATATGGGCTGAATTTTCTAAAAGCTTTCAAGAGTTAGATGCCCCATTTTGAATGAAAGAATTTGGATGTCTAATTCACCTAGAAAATGTTGAAAAATCCACATAACCCATGCAGATACTCTATGACATTTATGATTTATGCTCTCTTTCACGACTAAAAGCTCTTCTGAGGTTCTATATTGTTTTATAGATATTCAAACAAAATTGAATGTAGAGAGTAAAAATAAAAGGTTTAAAATACTATTACCTTAAACATGCAGTAATTTCCTGAAATGTATGAAGTACTTTATTCAACATAGGGTTCTTCGAATGAAATCCTAATATTACTGTTTCAGATCCTCTCATAATTAATATTTTATTCTGTCAATCAGCTCAGCCTCAATGTGTCACTGACATCTGAAAGTCTTTTGAATGTCTAATTTTCTTTATGAAGAAGTATCACTGACTCACAATGCAATCTAAAACATCACTGCAATCTGGCATTTGTGGGAAGCCCGAAAATAATCAGTAAAGACTTACAGAGTCAGGGATGGAAAGAAAGGAAGCCCTTTTCCCCAGAACCACAGGTCATTGTATATAGTACTGAAATGGAGCCCAGAAGACCTAGGTTCTTCTGCTAGCCTACCAGGTAGGCTTTGACAAATGACTTAATCTTCACAGATCTTTTCAACTGTAAAAATGGGGGAGAGGGCAATAGTGCTGCTGTTTTTAAAAGAGTGGTTCCAAACTGTCTGAGGGCTTCTGAAGCTATACAGGAATTAGGTGTTTCATTTTCAGAACCAAAGTTGTCATCGTCAAAGCTGAAAGAATAAACACTAGAAAGGCAAAACCCAGCTCCTGCCTCAGTGACTCTTAGGGTAGAAAGAGGCTGTCAAGAAGATGAAGTCCACTTGCCCGTAAAGTTACAGCAATCTGGCAGTTGAGAAATAGCACACCCACTGCACCAGCAGCATGGCCTAAGGTGTAACAGGTCAGCTCCCTCACAGCCACTGGAATGATTTTCAGTGGCACCAAGACTTCAGGCTTACCCTAGCGGTCTTAGCTACACTGCTTGTGAGAATGTAGGGCAAAAGGTATGTTTGGACTCCACCAAAGTTTACGTTACACAACGCACATCATAAATTTATATTTCATGTAATCCTGTTTTTCTAATCTGTGTTCCAAATGAGCTCACTCTCTGTGAGGGGGAAATGACGAAAGCATAGAACCAAGCAATTAAATTGAGCAGAAAAACCAAATCATTTTAAAGACAGTAACAAGTATAAACAAATCCTTTTGAAGATTTAAGTACTGTATAACTGATTGTTCCACATAATTTACACAATACATAAACTTAGCAAATATTTCATTTGTTTGGATATTTTACTAGCATAGTTCAATTCAAAAGCTGAATATTCCTTAAATGGATCAGAGAATTTAAAATGTTCCTTTCTTTGATTCTTTCAGCGAATCCCTCTTTAGGAATGGAAAGATGTTAACAGCAATGCATTGGGAGTTACATAGCCAAGACACCACAGTGCCAACATGGCCTCTAAAGAACCATAATTTTTGTTAAAGAAAACTGTTGTAAAAAGTCTCCAGTAATGATATTGTTATACTGCTATAATTGATTTTTGACTATATAATTCATTTTTTTGCAGTGTTAGACAGAAACAAGCAGCAGCAACAACACTGACAAGACATGCACACTTGAAACACTTTGTACAGAGATGTTCAAAATGAGAAAGTTCAAAGCTCAGAAAGCCACTCTTGCTACTACAGATCTCAGCTTCCAAATTCAGTTTCTATGAAAGCACTCAATAAAATTATTAAATAAATTTATATACTCACAGGTAAAATGATTCAGTTAGTTTTACTCCAACGACCAAGCTGTCATCCGCAACACGCTGCCACAATTTCTCTATGAAGTGCTCTGGGACTTCAGGTGCCAATGTCTCTTTACTAAGAGAATGAGGAGGATTTTCTACATCATCCCAGAGAGAGACAAGACCTTCCTTACAGAAAAATGCATTTTTAGATAAAGTAAGTGGAGATATTAGTTCTTTTTACACCGCACTACCTAGTGTTTTACCACAAGTGATTGCTGGAAGTGCTTCTAAGATACATAAAAAGTAAAGAATAAACTACTTTATGTAGATTTCAACAGAAAAAAGATAAAATTGCATTTGCTTAGAACATATGATGTAATGAAAAGCACAGCTCATTCTTTCCTTGTAAACATCACAGGTACAAGTCTTGAGCTGCCATACAATTAATTGTCCAAAGAACATTGAAGGTATTAGAATTTTTTATATTCCTGCAGTAATTGCTTGAAACATTGTTATCTAAACCTGGCTGACTTGAAAGGGACCACAACATTTAACTGAAAGGGAGATCAACTCCACTTCAAGCAAATTAGGAGGCTTATTTTGAGCAATATAGTAAGTTAACATTTATCCAACCTCCACCACCTTCTCAGCCCATGGTTCCCTCTGCCTCGTTATAAAATCAATTTAACTTACAGAGATCTATGACAGCTCATTTTTCATAACGTTAGATCACAGACAGATACTCAATATCTAGGCAGCTGTGCCAATTAAGACTGTACTTTCCCCCTACTGTTTGTCACTAACTCTTAGTTAGAGGTTACTGCTCCATACAACTCAATTGTTAGGAGGTATTGTGCAAATCCATTTCAAGTAAAGACAACTAAATTTACTTTTATATACATACATTGACAGATTAAGGTAAGGAACCAGAATTAAAAAGCAGATTAATGAGTTTCGATAGTGGCAATCCCTACTGCTGAACGTTATAAGTGGTTGAGGGAAACACCCTCTACAAAGAGCTCAGCAGAACTCTGAAATTATCTGTACTCTCTTCTGCATTTTACCTCTTTTGCAGTTGGTAGAATATGAGTTCTTTCTTCAACAAGATCTATTAATGCTCTGCAAGATTCAAGAATAACCTTCTTTTTGAGTCGTAAATGCTGCTGTAGCTCTCGAATAGAGGTGTGGCCTGTCTGTAACAGATAAAAATGATCACTAAACTTAGGCTTAGGTCTGTTGCATTGAGCTTGCACTTCAGTCATGCTGATATCAAAGCTACCAATGTTTCTTGTCAGCTTTCCATATTTATGCAAGTATCGTAAGCCAAATCCTGGTATTCCTCAAGTAATATTTCTAAAACATGTTCAAATCACACTGCTGCCAAAATATGAATCTAAGCGTTGGCCTCAATATTAAACCTAGAGTTTAAGATAAACTCCTAAGGTAAACATTCTCAAATTATGTACATATTTGTCTCTTTTGTTATTGTTGATGCTTCACTCTTCCATTGGATGATACGAGTTCTGATTTCTTCTCAAGACTTGTACTGATTATCGGTCAAGTAAATAAATTGAATATATGACAAGTTTTAGACACACATACATGCAGGCTAGTCTGCTAAACAACAAAAAGAAGGCAGTAAGAAGCATGCCATCATCAGCTTGTGAGATTTTAAGAAAGCTCCACAAAAGCTATTCCCTGGAAAGCAAAATCCTGAGAAAGCCAATGCTGCCAAAGAGAGAACAAAGCTCACCATTGGAATGCAAAAACAAACTCATCAGTTGTGAGTAAATCCAGCCTGAACAGCAGAACAGGTGATTCACTGGCAAAAGCAAAGCAAATTAAGGCAGAGGCTTAGTGGTAAGCAGAGTGGCCAAGTGCTTTGATATATTGCAACTAAAGTGGCAGTATCCATAAATAAATACCCATACATACAGAGCTAATACTACTAACCCAAGAACTGTGGAACTTTTACAAAGGAAAGAAAATGGAAAGGAAGATTCATGATTGGCAAGACTAAAAAATGGAAAAAGTCGACAAAAATGCCAGAAGGAAACAAAATTTAGAAATGTACAAACTCACACTGTATGGTAAATAACTGGTTCTATCTTTTTCAAGTGACCAAAATCCCTTACAAAAAAATATCAGAAAGAAATTTCTGATTACACAGCAACAGATGCAAAACTACTTAAAATTTACACTAAAAATAGTAATAAAAATCAAATGTAGAGAACATTTTTAAAGTAACTTTCTACCTAGCACCAAATCAGCATTATCATAACGAGAATAAAATAATTGGACATTGCAGCAATTCAATACAACAGCAGTAAGGATTAAAAAAAATACCTGCCCCCAAACAGGCAAGACAAGTCAAAGGAAACAAATTAATCATCAGTAAACAACTTTGGCATTATAATCCTCACAATACTGTTAAATACTTAGGGGGAGAACAGGCCAGTGAACATAAAAGGACACTTCTGACATGTGGTATTTCTGCCAGAACAACCAACTAAAACTGCGAGAAACCCTGCAACTTCAGCTGTTGTAATGTAACTGCAGTACTCTGCCAAAGGAATTCTTCTTTAGAAGATATTAAAATGACTGTTAAAGGAAAAAAAAAAATGTTCAGAGTAGAACAGGCTGGCTTCAGGCCCAAAAGACTACACAAGATAAACACAGAACAGTTAAAAATTGTTAGACTGATAGATTTTTCAATTTCACTTGCTGCAAAATGCAACTTAGATGTATTATTGTGTATAACTTAAATTCAGTCTACTTGCATGCGCCCAGCTTTGCCAAAGTTCTCACATGGCTAGAAAACAACTATGCAGATGTAAAATAAGGGGTAAAAAACAGAGTATGAAAAAGAGCTGTATCTGCTCTTTCATTTTGCCCTAAAAGACAAGATTCCATAGAGACTGTCAAATGATTTGATTACATTTTTCTAGAAGACCTAAATTTTGATGATAAATAACAAGAGGCACCACTCTAAGGCTAAATAACCTTCGGACATTCACAAGCTAAGTAGGATTCATGTAATATTGCATCTAAACTATCATCCTGGAAATTCAATTATACATTAGATGATAAAAAAACAGCAAGAGTACTTCACTCTTTGGGGAAACACTGAGAACAATGGAAATCTCAAAAAGGAATCAAGAGTGAGGTTAAAAGGAAATATCTGCACCTACTTCCAAATTCATCAGCACAACAATTTCAAACATTTACAGCATTAAAAGATACAAAGATTTTCAACTTCCATACAATGCTTGTGCCAGCAAATGGCTTTGAAAATTAGTGATGAAAAAGATCTTTAAATAAAGTAGGTCTTATGAAGAATTTGTCAGCAGACAACACATGAAATCTCCAGCCAGCGGCTTGTTTCTAACAGAATGTACAAAACAGACTATTGATTTGATCCTAACACAGATTCACAGAGCTTGGAGCCAGTTGGTGTATTAAACCAAGTCACAAGAACAGAGTCACAGAACAGTTACTTAAAGCATACAAACATCACCAGAAGGGTGGTCAGCCTTTATTACAACAGTAGGAGGAGCAACACATCAGAGAGATGGAAACTAATTTCTGTTTCATAGAGGAGGAAAGTTATATAATGAGTAGG
>NW_008596813.1:0-6010 GCF_000691845.1 Merops nubicus | reverse complement strand
AGACATCGGTTTTAAAATACATGGCCCAAAAGAATCCAGAAACAAGAAAAAAAAAGCATTTGGAAGGAACTTGCACTTCTGCATGTAAAAGCCAACAGACCTCTAACATGAAAACTGCTAATTGTAAAAATGCAAGATTGGAAGTGACCTCAAAAGGTCCTTGAAATTAATCTAACCTCTACTTTCTTGTGTCTTCAACAAACAAAATAAATTTGCTTCTCAGGCTTCTCCAAAGAACAGCTTTTATCTTTTAGAAGATGTAAAATATCTCTTCAGCTATCTATTTTGTAATTAGAACTAGAAAAGTATTTTTTTTTGGTCTTCTCCTGATGTGTCATAGTCTTCCTTTTTTTCCAATACTAAACTTTTGCCAGTTAATTTGCCTCATTTTCAAAGGCTGGACATAAAGCTGCCACAATATCCTACTTAAGTTTTCATTAATTCTCAAATGACAGGAATAATTACCTCCTCTCTCATGCTTAAAGCACTCTTAGCAAACTACCAACAGCTTCACATCATTGACTCAATTTGCAATTTATGCTATCTCCTAAAGCTTTTTTTTCTCCTCCTTTTTAAAAATATTCTTCCTATTTTATCAATTATTACCCATTTGGTATAGGCCAACACACAATACTGCAATATAACTACTACAAAATAACATCTTGGAGAATATGCTGGGTTTTTACTAACAGGATGAAAGTTAGAAAGAAAGGCAATGATATAGTACCATTGTTTACTTGGCCCCTGACAGGTTCCCCCCCAGCTTGTTTTATAAATGATGCTAATTAAAAGGATAGATTTTAGCTTCACTTATTCTACTTTGCAAAATTACCCTAATAAAACTGCTAGTAACAGAAAGAGCAGCAGGTGGTGTTCCCCACACATCTGTACTGGACCAGTGCTGTTTAATATCCATGACACAGGTGGGATCAAGTGCAGGCTCAGCAAACCTGCAGATGACACCAAGCTGAGTGCTGCAAGGCCTTGCATGAGGTTCAACAAGGCCAAGTGCAAGGTCCTGCACCTGGGTCAGGGAAACTCTCATTATCAATACAAGCTGGGGGACAAAAGGGTTGAGTGCAGCTCTGCAGAGACAGACTTGAAGATCCTGACTGGTAGATGAAACACTAGACATGAGCTGGCAAAGTGTATAAGCCTTTAATTCTCTTAAAGGTTTTAAATACTTGTTTTGAAGACAGGTAAACTGAATGTGGCCAGCAGGTCACGAGAGGTGATTCTTTGCCTCTACTCCACTCTGGTGAGACCCCACCTGGAGTACTGTGTCCAGCTCTGGAGTCCTCAGCACAAGAAAGACAGGAAACTGTTGGAACAGGTCCAGAGGAGGACCATAAAAGTTATGAGAGGTCAAGAGCACCTCCCCTATGAGGAAAGTCTCAGAGTCTTGGGGCTGTTCAGCTGGGAGAAAAGAAGGCTCCAGGGAAACCTTATTGCAGCCTTTCAGGACTTAAAGAGGGCCTATAAGAAACATGAGGACAAACTTCTTAGCAGGACCTGTTGTGATAGGACAAGGAATAATAGTTTTAAACCAAAACAGGGTTGATTTAGACTAGATATAAGGAAGAACTTTTTTTACAATGAGGACATTGAAATACTGGCACAGGTTGCCCAAAGGGATGGTAGATGCCTCATCCCTAGAAACATTCAAGGTCAGGTTGGACATGGCTCTGAGCAACCTGATCTCATTGAAGATCCTCCTGCTCATAAAATGGGGGCTGGACTAGAGGACCTTTAAAGGTCACTTCCAACCTAAAACATTCTATAGTTCTATGAAATAACCATAGTCACTAGTTTGTGGAACGTAAAAGCCATCTTTACTGAAGTCCATGGACAAAGAATTAGACCATAATGCTCTTTATTTTCATGATTAACTGCCACTCATCAGCACTCACTGGGAACCTTGCAATATACTAACTCAAAATACATAATATGGAGCCAAATAAGTAAATGTTTAAATACCAGTTTAACAACATCAGAACATCTATAAGTAAAGTGACTGTTATAAAGCTTTGATAGGATGGCTCCAGCATTATCTTAAAAGTTTAATTAAAATGAAATTAGAGCCTTCCAGTATTTGTAACAACTGAGAGAACTGAAACAGAGTATCACTGATTCAAGAATAGGTATTTAATGTTGTCTTCTCTCTGAACCACTTCTCCAATAAAACTAGTATCATTAACCTCACCCTTTAGATAATGTAATGATACAGAAAAATAATCTGAAGAAAATATGGAGGCAGAGCTACAGAACACAAACCTGTAGTCTTGTTTTAAGGGCTTGGACAGTAAGCAAACCATTCTCTTGCAATCCTTCTGCAGCAGGAACATCATGTTTATAATTCATATCACTCTGAAAAACAAAACAAATCCCTGAATTAATTAGAAAAACTGAAAGTAAGGTACAAGCTGTTACACAGCATTATAAAAATCTGAGGGAAAATACAGAAAACCAGAAGAATCACAGTATGCATTTTAAAAGAAAAATCTTATCTTCTGAGGCAATTAGAGATTGCTAGTACATAATGGAAAGACCCAATAATGAGAAGATAATTAACAAGCACTATGGCCATAATTAAGAGTTCCTAGCCAAAAGGTAAGCATTGTAGCAAACCTGTTACACATGTGAAGCATTTTCAACTGCATTATTTTAATTTCCCAAAAGAACATTGATGCTATCAAAGAAGTAGAATAATCTATTCAGTAAGTTAACTTATGATTACAGCAGGGAACACTGTATTTGAACTTCAGGGCATTTCACAGCAGACATCCAATTTCAGTTTGCACCAATACTTTCATGATTTCTTGAGGTTTTCTTAATTTAGTAAGCACAGATTGAGTAGCTGAGAAAAGGCAAGCTAAACTTACTGAGTAGTTGACCGCTGAAAGATCTGTTAATTTGAATGTACTTAACATGTCTGCATTGGAGTCATCCTTAAAAAGCAGTAACAGTTGCTCACTTCCAGAGCCAATAAAATCATCCACCAGAACAGACTTCACTTTATGCCATTTGGAAGCCACCTACAGTTAGAAGAGGTTTAAAAATATGCATATTTGAATAAATCTTGTATTTGAGGTTTCATTTTGGTAAAGCTTGCTTTATAGAAGGAGGCAGCCTATTCAGGGGTGTGGAATACAGTATTTTAAGATGTCAAAGGCTCTCACACTACATTATTTAGATCCTTATGAGACTCTGGGAAAAATTAGCCTTTTGTCTACTTCCCACAATATAAGTGGCAGAGGAGACAACTTTTCAGTGTACTCAAACGGACGAACAGCTGAACGCTGTAACACTTATTTAGAACCAGTAATACTTTCAGAACAGTTAAAGACAATATACTTTTGAAATTCAGAAGTACCTTTGAGAGTTAAAGACAAATTTGACAACAATGCTGACAACCAAATAGGACAAACTTTCATCTCCTGAGCAATATAAGTCTTTTTGGCATAGTACTACAAAACCCTAGAAGTTAAATCTCTCTCTTGACTTCAGGAAACAAAAACAAGGCCTCTTCTTGTAATTTGTGTGAAACAATACTGTTTGTTACTAGGAAGTGAGACTCAAAGGCTTTTAAATTCCGATGAGAAGTTTATGCTTTGCAAAGAAAACAGTTTACTTTCACTTTAATACCAATTATGTATGCATGTTCATAACTATCTTCTAACTTTCAGTTTTCATATTGCAGAAGTCTTCAATTAGCAAGAGAAGATTTAGCTCGGGTTCATAAAGTGTATTATTGAATAATAAAATCCAGGGTTTATTTTCAGACATAAGAAAGCAAAACAATCTCATACTTTGGTCAACTTATTTTATCAGAAGCAACAACAAAAAAATATAGAATTTAAACATGCAGCTTTTCAGCTGCAGAAACTTCCAGAGAGACAATATTTATAAAAAAAATTCAGTAGTAAAGAAGAGTTGTTTAAAGCGACAAATACCTGTAAACTGTCTCTTGTCTGTACCACACAGACATTTCCAGAGGCAAAAGACACAATAAATAGTAAATCATTGTTACTGGTTACAGCTGTTTTTACTGAACATGGTTTCTGATAAGGAAGATCACAAACACCTTTAGGGAGACCATCTTGGAACCAAAGGAGCTGATTCCTGTGAGTTACGGCAACAAGCGATATTCTGAGCTGTTTTCTCAACATTGTGTTCTTGCAGACGTAGACAGAAGATACCACTCTGCTGTAAGCATGAGGCATAAAGCATGTGCCAGTTAGCATCTTTTGTGTTTTGACTGTATATCCAAAAAACTCAGTACCCCAGATGGCTCTGTCTGAAGTGGAAAGACCCTCATCTTCGCTCTCTGGCAGGCAAGCAGTTCTTATCCCTAAGACAACAGTGCCTTCACCCTCAACTTCACCTGTCCACACAACAGAAGAAAGATGAACAGGAGCACTTAGAACTGTGCAGGTGCTGGAAGAGATGTAGAACAGCTTGTTGGCATGCCTCCACAAGACTGAAGGGCCAGCAAACAACCAGATGTCTTCTTTCAGCTCATAATCCAATTTAAAATGAAAGGACTGCTCAAATTGATTTGAGCTGTGAAGTAACAATAAAATGTATTTGACAACCTTTTTCCATTTTTTCTTTTTCAGCAAAATGCAGGGAAGAATGATCCCTGTCCTGGAATCCGTTGTACAGCTACAACAAATTATTTCAACTTTTGAGTGACTGGCACGCATGGTGAACACTCCAGATGACTTCTGGACAAACAGCTTAGTGTCCGCGTCAAACGCCATTCTTCTGACACACAAGTTCATTGTTTTATTGTCTGTTCCCTCCACATCTTTTTCTTTTGACAGATGAAATACAAGGACTTCGCCATTGTAGGACAAGAATTGTTCTTGCTCACCTGGAAGCATTTTTATTTATATCTAAGCATATTCTTCTACAAGAAAATTTTACACGTCTTGATTTTTGTCAGGATTATTTTTTCGCAGATATTTTGACTTATCTGGACATTTTCCATCTACAGAAAAGAACAAGAACAAAAAAAAGAATTGTTTTGGGACTAGCTAAATCGATCCTTAAGAATAAGAAAAACTATGCATTACAAAGCAATGACACAGACCAATTTGACAATACAAGGCCAGCATGTGCTTTAATCTCACAGATGAAAATGAAGTTAAACAACTTTGTACTGAGATTTACATAACAAAAACATTTCAGAAATGTATTCCAGCATTTCTTTAACAAAGCACAAATTTGCTGCTTGTGAAGAGCTACGTGGCATAATATAAATTAAAGAAACCAAACAATACCGTTTGTGATTGTGTTGAGGCTATCAACTCTACAAACATACTGATCAAGCAGGAAAGCAACGGTGCTTTGAGTTTGCAAATTTAAGATACTGCAAATTCACAAACTTAAGAGCCTACGCTTAGGTGTAGGTTTTATTAATAACTATCATTCACTCTTGGTTAAAATTATAAATCCTCTTTAGGAGGAAATTTCTCTGAAAAAGAATGCAGTCGTTTCACTGCCAGCTAGCCTCCCTCCCTCTCTCCTCCAGACAGAACCCCGAGGTCCCAGAGCGAACCGCAGCCGTCCCGCCCCGTCACTCAGCTTTAGGGGTCCCAAAAGCGACGCCCCTCGCCCACCTCAGGCGCCCCAGAGGGGCCGCCGCCCTCGGCCTGCTGAGGAGCTGCCCTCCCCAGACACCGAGGTGCCGTAGCGGCCGCCCCTGCGCCCCTCACGACTTCAGCCAGGCCTCATAATCCCCTTCCTGGCATCGAGAGGCTCCCACCGTGGCGACGGCGGACCTCGGCCCGGCTTCCGTCCCCAAAAGCCGTTGACAGACACTAACGCCCTTCCCTTTTCCCCGCAAACCGCTGCGGAGAGGGCCGGCATAGAGGGGCACAGCGCCGGCAGGCTCCGCACCAGCAAAGGCCTTACCCGTCTCCGGGCGGCTCCGCTCCCGGCCCGGCTCCAGGTCAGGCCTGGGGGAAGGGAGGAAGCGAGGGGAGAGCGAAGACGCCCCAAAACT
>NW_008596812.1:124676-140839 GCF_000691845.1 Merops nubicus | reverse complement strand
ATGCGCAGAGACGCGGCCTGGGGTGTTCAGCGCCGCTGCTCTGCGGGGTCTCCTTTCTCCTGTTAATGGAAGAAAACCCCTCAGAGATAACGCATAAACTCTTTTTATCTCGTCAGTGAACAATGGGACACTTATTTTAGAGTTGTCCGATTGCTTTCGAAGTCTACTTACTCGAGGTTTTATTTTATTGGCAGCTGGTTGCTGTGATGGAGGGACGGAACTGAATAGTGGGTTTTCACTGAGGGTAAGTTTCTGCTGTATGGGTGTTTGATCTTGCTTGGCAAATAAAGCAAAAAAAAGTATCTGGAGACAGGAGTGCTTCTCCTTTCCGAGACATCTTGTGAAAAGTGTGACAGTTGTTTCCAAGTAGAAATACTGATTTCTGTTTTGGCGTGAGGCAAGGTTGTCCTGTTTTATGAAAGCAGAAGATGGCACCAATTTTACTGCACTGTACAACAGGCCTGTTTCAAGATGCTCTGATAAAGGCAAGCAACAAAAAAAAAAATCGGTCCCTATTGCACTTTTTTCTTACATATTTGAACTAACTGGAGTTTTGCAATGATTTAAAGCTCACCCTGTGAGCACTGATGGTTTGTGCAATCCCATACACAGTCCTCTGCTTTCTGCCTTGGCAGCTGCCAGCCAGTCAGAGCTGAGGTGGCACAGCACAGGCACATCTGGGATCCTGGACTCAGCACATTCACACGCCGGTTTTGGCTGTCGATTTATTTCTCTACACCTTAACCACATCTGGGAAAGGACAGAAAGGACATTTCTGTTCCCTTCTGCTGCATCTTCGCGTTTGCTGAGTGGGACGTGTCATGCGATGCAAATATCAGCAGGGTCATTTGTAATGGATATTAGCTTGGAAACCTAAAGCAGCAAACCATTTTTAGCTTAGGTAAATGTTGCAATTTTCTGGTCCTCACAAAGCAATGTATATGAGCCTTGCCTGTCTTCACTTCTTCAGGACAGACACGTTTGTGTTCTGAACCTGCCGAGCAGCTCCGTCCTTCCTCTCGCTCACCCGCTTCCACTCATCTCGGGAGCACCTCTCAGGTTCTCTGCCAGTGCTGAGACACGCTGTGGCCTGAGGAGAAATCAGCCACTCGTCAGCAGAGCTGTAGCTTCGTCTCATTAATTTTTGAGGTGCTTGGGTTATGAACACCCAAGAACAGTGGAAAAGCAAGACCAACCCAGCGTTTTCCTCATCTGGGGTTTCTTGTTTTCTGTTTGAGGCCCTCTTGTTGCACGCAGCTATTTTTGTTGCCATGTCTGTAATTTACTGACAGGCTGGGGTCTTTTGAGGTTTTTTTTTGCCATGACCTCTGAAAGGTGCATTTCCCTTTTAATCCCTTTCCCAGTGCTCCTTGCCCTGTGACTACACTCACTGCACTTCCTTGTGGCGGGAGTCCAGGAAAGCTGAGGAAATGCTTCACCGTGGAGTTCTCTACAGAGTCGCCTCTGTTGCCTTGTGCAACAACCTGGGCTCATGTTGCAAATCAAACAAGAAGCTCTTTCTTGCCTCCCATGGGGCAGACGAGAAGCTGCAAGCGTCACCCGTGGCTCATGCTGTCTAAACACCAGACTGCACTGATAAAAGGGCACTATCAGGCACTGCATCAGTAAAGCAGCACTTGGTTTTGCATGTGCCTCGCAGACATCTCCCCATCTTTTCCTTTTTTCCTCGTCAGCATGCGAATGTTTGATTCCAGCTGTAAATACTGCCTTGGCTGAACTACGTTTTGCAATGCCAAACCTATAATTATTTTCAGTATTAGCTGAGAATACAACATCAAAATGCCATCCTGACAAGATCTGAGTATCCTCATGTCTCCTTAAATCCCCTGGAGACTCGAGGTTTGTCTTCACTGTGATGAGCTCATCAGTAGACTACAGTGTTTCCACCAACTAAGTAACTGATGTCACATTTTCATTTTCAGACTCCTGGATCTGTATTTAATTACCCAGACAAGTATCAGAAACATTCATTACATCTTCAGAAAATTTCCTTTTTTTTTTTTTTTTGGCTCAACACTTTTGATAAGCAGGTCACAGCCACAAGCTTTACTACAAAAAAAAAAGGGAAAATTAAGCTTGCCTAAGAGTACCCACAGAAAGTGTGAGTCAGTAGAGAAATACTTCCTACACAGAAATGTGTAGAAATGAGGCTCCAGGGGAGTTTTCCCTCTGAGCTCTCAGAAGCAGGCTGTGACACTTGCTTCTCCTGGACGTTTACCTTTTGGGCAGCTTCAGTCTGACATGAGCATTTGTATCAATCAGGTATTTTCTGTTCCTCAGATATTTGTGTGCGTCAGTCAGAGTTATTAGCTCACCCCAGGACAGCTGCTGTGTGGACATGGGGAGCAGTTAAATGACACACAAAGCCTGTTGGGAAAGGATACGGATAATATATTTTTGTTTTATTTCCCACTGTTGATGACAAACATTATGACATGGATACAATTCTTCCTACTTCAGCCCAGACCGTTCTTCCTGATTTCCCAAGCTCCCAGCCCACCAGAGCCCATAGCAAAGCTGTCAGTGCTTCCAACAGGGCTTCAATCAAGCCCTAACACGGCGTGGAAATTGCTTGCCAGATTTATAGCTCTGGTTCTAAAAACCAAATGAAAAAAAAAGAAAATCATTCTGACAAGAAGGAAATGTGGATGCTAAGCAGGGCTTTAAATAGCGGCCTGTGGGGAGGAGCGTGAGAGGTAGCAGCAGTTTCACTGGCAGGTCAGGCAGCCCCTTGCAGAGCACAGGTAAAACGAGAGGCAGCTTCAAGGGCTTGTCATTTTTGAGACATACCTTGACAATCTCCAAGAGGTGAGTCGCTCAGGCTGAAAGCAGCACAGCCCCTCTGCAGCCTGGCAATCTGTGGCACACCCCTTCCAACAACAGCCGCCACTCAGGGCACTGGAAAGTGTTGATGAAAATGCGCCAGTTAGGGTACAGAGAGAGCACCCTTCATTTTGCTTGACTGCAGACAGTCTGCAAACACAGACAGACACTCTATACAGTCAGTCTCATTATCTTACAATCTCTAGTTGGCCTCTGCCAAGGGAAAAGAAACAGCTCCTGTGATAAGTCCTTGGGAGCTGAAGGCTGTTAACGTGTCTTATCAGCACTATCCATTTTTGAGAGGAAGAAGGAGACACAGCACAAGCAGAATTCAGCCTCCTGAAGAGGAACAATCCCCAACATTTCCACGGGCAGAAGAAAGCCAAAGAAACCGTGTATTTCCAACCTAAGGCAATCCCAGCTCCCTCCCACCAGGATGGCAGGAGCAGGCCTGTGCCAACACGGAGCCTTGGCTGGAGAAGAGAAGCCCCCACTCGCCACACAGCCAGGAACAGTGGAGTAAACGTAAGCTGCTGATCAAACCCAAACACAGGCCCCCCAGAGGTGTTTGTCCTCTCTCCTGGGCTGTGCCAGCCATAGGGGTGTGCTCTCACTGAGCAGGGCACGACAGAAACACAAAGTCAGATCCAACCTTATCCTCCAGAAACCAACCAAAGAGTCAGCAACCTGCTCTCTCTTACCCCTCGGTGCATGTGCAACAACTCAGATGGGCAATTGGCTTTTAGGGTAAATAGGGAATTTTACATTAGGTTCAGGTGCATACCTGCTTCTGCCCTGCAGCAAGGAAGGCTGTGTTCCTCCTCTCCAGCCTTGCAAAGCAAACTGCACCCAGAACTGTGTGGCTGTTTAGAATGAAGATATATTTTTAAAGAAGCTCCCTTTTCTCTGCTTGAGCCCCAGGAGCAGCAAGATATTAAGAGCACAACAACTACAGTAGTCTATCCACTGAGGTTTTTCCAACTTCCCACAAATGGTCACTTTCCCTGCATCATCTGTGCCTGATGTAAGGGCCCTGAGTGGAATAATAAGCTATAATTAACATGACCCTCCTCACCTAGGACCCCCACCCATAAACCTTCTGCCCTTTCACCCAGAAGTGCCATTTAAGCTCAGAGCTTAAGGTTCATTCCTTCCCTGGGCTATGTTGTGTGTGTCCTGTTACCTTTTTCTACCAGGTCTTTGCACATTACTCTCTCCCTCCTACATTATTAAACAGGATTATTCCAAGGTATAAAACACAGAACGATGCCCTAACCCAGGCCCTGAGGACAGCAGGATGGGTGGTGTGTGTATCCTCTTAATTTTACAGCACTTATATTTTGTTCATTTGGGTTTGGTTTTCCAGCACCTACACAAAGCACAGTTCTTTCAGCATAGTTATACTACAGCCTCTTCTGTGGCGTGTGATATGGATTAATCCTTCTAACATGGGCATGACCAGACTATTCTGTCCCTTAAGCCAAAAGGAACTCATGTTTAAAGAATAAAATATATTGGCTGGTATTCATTAGTAGCTTCATTTTGGTTGTTTTTTTGGGCCCTTGGTTGGCCAGTCTAATGCATTTGGACTAGACGTGGCCAGTGTGAGCAGTAGGGTCTCTGAAACTGTGTTCAGCTCTTGATGAAGCCAGCCACCATGAAAACCACACACATGAAAAATCTGGAGTGGGATCTACTGGTGCTTGTGCATCACAAAAAACAAAGCAATTGAAGACAGTTACCTACCACCAGGGAAAAAGCTTCAAGCATCTGAAAGTCCAGGATGCACATGGTCGGCCCAGGCTGTGCTCCACCTCTTGTGTGCAGTGACACAAAATGTGAGGTTTTAGCTGTATCTGAGCTGCCCGTGGCAACCAGAACCATGCTGGAAGGTCACACACGTTTGGCCATTGCATGGTGCCACTGAAGGGACGCTCCCACCAGCCAGGCTGAGCCATCATCATGGGTCCAGGTCTGGCCATGCCACTGCTGGCACAAGGCCCGGGCACTGCATGGCCCTCACAGGGGACATGATGCCACTTTCATGCAGCTTTCTTCAAACCCGTCACTGCCAGCAACACCTCGTGCAGGGTGTTGCTCATGCAGGTTCTCCAGCAAGAGTCCCTGCTGAGACTGGCTCCAGTCCTGCAGCACCCATGCTCAGCAGCTCAGCTGGCACCAGTGTGGTCTCACTGGGGCCAAATGGGTTAAGTTTATGGGTTAAGTTATACTAGGGGAGGTTCAGATTGGATATTAGGAAGAATTTCTTTCCTGACAGAGTGAGGAGACATTGGAACAGGCTGCCCAGGGAGGTGGTGGAGTCACCATCCCTGGAGGTGTTCAAAAAACATGTGGACATGGTACTTCAGGACATGGTTTAGTGGTCATGGTAGTGTTGGGCTGACAGTTGGACTTGATGATCTTAGAGGTCCTTCCCAACCTTAATGATTCCATCATTCTCTGAAAGCAGGTGCATTGTTCTGGCTCCCCGGTGGATTCAGGTTCTTCAGGAGGGGCCTGATGCATTTAGTGCAGTGGGAGCTGTGGAGGCTGTTCCACGATGCTGTTTTTAGGGCCATCATTAGATGTCAGCCCTCTCCCCTGGGACAGGGCTGGGCACAGGCACGGGCACAGCCAGTGACGTGTGCTGTAGGGCACCACTCGGAAATAAACCCAAAGGCCTGGGGTTTATGAATGCAAAAGGAAGAAGCAAACCAGCATGTAAATCTTCTGCTGTTTCATCATGTTTCCTCATGTGAGGTGCTCCACTATCTCCTGGCAATCTTCCACCCAGCCTCCGCCTCCGCTCAGGTGTGCAGGCTGCTGTAAGCTCTCTAAGAGTGCCCCATTTATCAAACAAGTGTGTGTTGACCAAAGCAAAAAGGAAACTGGACTTCTCAGAGCAGATTTTGTTTATTGTATCATGAAGTATTTCGTTTTGCTCTCACAAAGAATTCAGAGAATATGCGTGAGTCTGTGAAAACTTTGGTGCCGGTACCAGAAGTACATAACAGAATACATTAAGTAACAGTTTTGGAGAATCTGCCAAAGCTTTTGTGCTTTAATCTTCAATCCCATTTCCCCTTTCCACTTGTTGAGCTGAAATGCAAATACAGAGATGCGTTGGTTATAAAAGCACAGTTTTAGTCATTTAGAAAAAAAGGAAAAGTGAAAAGGATTTTGTGATTAACTGATGCCAATAGGATTTTCTTTCAGTAGTGAGGAACTATTTCAAAAGAAATAATCCCAATATATTGAGGTATGAAATTTAGGAAATATTTGAGGTTTTTTCATAACAGAGTGAATAGATGATAAGTTTTATTCCTCCTGGAGGAGGAGTTTCATTCCTCCTGTGCTGTTACACTTTCTGCAGGTGAGTGTAACAGCAGCCTTGTGCTGGTTGCTGAGAGCCATCGATGTGCCAAAACATTCTGGTTTGGTTTTTCACAAATGGAAATAATTTAAAAACCAGCATAACCAGTGATGAGCAGATCACCCTGTAAAGCTAACTGTCATTCGCCTAGAGGTGGAGCCAGTCCTCTGCAGGGCTGAACAAGGAGGAACGATGTTTTCTGAGCAATAATACAGAGGGGAAAAAAAAAAAGGTTGTAAGTCAGTCATGTATTTGTTTGAATAATAGTTATATGTGTGTGCTACATCCCCAGCAGTTGTGAGCAGAACATTCCTGGAAGGTTTAGAATACATTTGTGATAACCACAAGGGAATTTTTCTGGGGAAAAAGGAGACTGGGGTGGGGAGGAAGAATCGTTGCACAAGAAAAACAATATCTAAAGGGGAAGGGAACAAGTAGCAGCTCCCTCACAGAGCCAAGCTTTGCTGCCCTACCATATAGAGCCCTACGACTGCTTTCTGGCTTGCACAACAATGCTTTGGGGCGTTAGGCAGCACTTCTCTTGCAGTTCAAAACCAGGCCTTTCTAGGACAGTTTAATCAGATAGCAGGAGAGCTTTTTCCATCACATCTTTCATTTGCTTTCACATCTAAGACGTTCTGGAAAACAATTTTCCTGCACGTATCTGGCTGGTGGGAAGCGCCAGCATGCAGCAACAGAACTGGCGCCCAGTCTTTGTTTTGTGTTAGATACTGCATATCAGCTTCCTCATTCTCGGTATTTTCTCAGAAAATGGAAAAATATCATCTTTAGTTCCTTCTGCTGGAAGATAGTGCATGAATTCACCACGTCCTGAGTTTTAAACTGGTCTGCTATTTTTCCATAGCTATAAGAGAGGAAATACTGGTCCATTAAAACGTTTTTTTTACGATAAGCTATCATGGTGAGGAAGGCTTTAGTGACAGCCTGTCGTGTGTTTTTTTGGTTTGTTTTCAATTCAGTACTTAAAGGAAGGTCCACCCATGTATTCTGCAGGAGCTGGTGCTGTTTTCTGCTTCCATTCTGCACTGTCCAAATCAACACCTGCTCTGATCCACTCTAAAAATTTCAGTTGGCCCAATTAACGTCCCCTCTGTAAAATAATTCAGGGTGAAAGGGATTACACAAAGCAAGAGGTTTTATAGACAAGTCTCAACACAGAAATAACAAATGCAAGAGATTTTTAAGTGTTGCTATTCAAGGACCAAGGACAAAGAGACACCAGACTCTAGCCCTTATGATTACTGTTCTTACCAGCGTAGCAAGTGGCCTTATCTTGATTAAACTTCAATCAGCATTTCAGCCTCATCCTCCTCCATCTGCCCAGAGCTTTGGCATCAGTCACCACCCACAATCTTGTCTTGCCTGGCTTTGCTTAGTACTCTCTAATTTTCTTCCTACTTCTTCAGTTATTTCTTCCTTTCAGCCTCTCTTCCCCCACCCAGTCTGTGTTTGTGTCCCTGGCTTAACTTTCTTTCCTCCTCCCTTCCTTTCTGGCAGTAATGCAATCTCAACATATCCAAAACTGTAAGCTCAACTTCAAAGGGAGCATTTAATTTCCCTCCCAACTCAATACCTCATCTCCTTCCCCTACCTCTTTTCTTGTGCACAGTCCCTTCAACCCACCTGAGTGCTGCCCTGGCTTGAGTCTTCACGTCCCACATCCTGCCATTCTTGGAAACTGGTGCCAGTAACATTTTGGCATATGCCACCCAAAGGTGAGAGCCTCTTTGAGACATCCTCTCCTCTTTCCTCAGTTATAGTGAGGGGTAACATTTTTCCACTATCCCTCAACAAATGCAGTCATGTTTCCCTCTTATCCATCAAGCTGACCATGTCACTGAACCATCTCAGACCCATCTTGAGTTTCTGGACCCCCTTCTCCATTGCATCAAACAAAAGCTTCACTTTCAAGGTTCTCTATGACCCAGTTCTTGCCTTTCATTAAGAACAAGGAAACCAACTCTGTCCTCCAATCCATTCAGGATAAAAGCCCTTATCTCCCACTTGTTATTAGTCAGGCACCTTTGTGCTTTTTCCAGGGAGCTATCTGTGAAACTATCCTCATTATCCTTAAAATTCTCCTTTGACATGACATCAATAAAATCCTTAAGTGTTAGGCTGCGGGATGTGCTGCAACCCCCTGACTAACAGTGCCTCAGATTTCCTCCTGCCTCCCTCCCTGCTACATCCATTCATTAGTTCTCCGACAGGGAGATCTCAGGCTTTGAAGGACAGACATTGTCTGTCTTTTCACAGCCCCCACCACAGCGGGGTCTTGATCTGTGACCAGCTGCTGTATTACAACAGTAGGAGAGGGAATCAATCCATACTCTTTTCTTGCCAAAATTACACTTCAAACTTTTTTTCTGATTGATAGTATACATGTCCCAGGCTCACCACGGACTGCAGGAGGGTAGGTGCAAAGGACACACATAGCACTCTGTAATAAAAAAGAAGCAATGAACCAGCAAGAAAATTGGTGAACATTATTGAAGACTAATTCTGACTTCATATCAGAATTAAAGAAAAAATAAGTACGGAAATTCCTGGTGGCACATCAGCAGAAAAGTGGTAAAAACATGCAAAAGAATTCCCAGGAATATTTTGTATGTACAATATTTTAAATTCACACCTTTGCTTTGGTCAGGTGTCTGTATCTAACTATAGATAACTATAGATAACTATAGATAACTGTAAGGTAGACCTTATCAGGAAATGAGAATAGAGAGAGAAGGAGGCTTTTAGAGGATTCCAAAACTCCAGCACTCTTTAAATATCATCTTCCAATGTTGCAAAAAAAGTTCAAATCCCATCCTTTTTTCTGTTCCTTGATAATAAGTAACATTAACTGATTATGCTTCAGGGTAATTATTTTCTCTGCTCTTTGCACTTCTTCTTGCAAGCTGCTCCTTCCCTGCTTCAAGGTGGATTTGCCAGGAGAGATTTTATTCCTAAACCAGAGACCTACCCACTTGGCTTCATAGCTGTCTCTCTCGAAGTCAAAACAGAATTCAAAGAAAATACTCTTTCCTATTCATATGGTCAAAAATCTTGTGTTTTCCTGTTAGACAACAACTTCTAAACCATAAATCTTTCCTCCAGCAACTTTTGCTGGCAGAATTATAGTGGCAGCAGAGCTGGCATAGAATTTCTGAGGGTTTACACTGCAAATACCACCAGTTTGACATATGCTTAAGTCTAGAACAGAGGAACTAAGCTTTTAAAAACCTGAATTCATTGGTGCAATTTCTTTGATGTATATCAGCTGAAAATGTGTCACCCAGGATCAAAATTGTAATGGAGATGCTACAAAACAACAAAGTGAATGGAAAACAATGCAGGAGGAAATATAAACAAAATAAACATTATTTACAGTGGGTAAAAGGACATTAAACAATAACAAACAAATCACTTCTCTTTATGTGCATTCATTAGTGTGGCTTAAGGCATGTGGAAATTTTACTACAAAACTCACTGCTTCAATGCATAATTAAGAAAAGCAAGAAGACTACTTACTGTTAGAGCAAGAACACCCAGCTGAATCTAACCACCTTTCACAGGGTTTTCTTCAAGCACTCTGTTGAGGTGCAATGAGAATTACCATGTCATGGGTAATAGGTGAGCTTTTATGTGTTGCTTTGTAAAAGAAGTTAACTTCTATGCAAAAAAAAAAAAAACAAAAACAACCCAAACCCAGGCAAATAAATAAATCACTGTGGAGGAACTGTTTGAATTAGACAAAACAAATAAAACAGTAATCTGCTACTTAAATAAAAATGGTAGCAAGTAGATGTCTGTGTGTGTTACCTTCACAGATAGAAAATGACTTAAAGTTCTCTTTAAATATTTATTCTGTAAGTAAAAGATGTAAAGAAAAGTCCATAAGATAATAACACAGAGAATCAGGTCAGCTTCTGGACTCATCCATCAGTGTAAATGCAGCACATGTCCAGCTCATACAATTCCAAAATCACTTTAAAGTGATTGTTTCCAAGTCAATCTTCCATCGCCCACCTTTCTTTTTGCCAGTGGCCAGAAATAGCACTTCATAATTCATCCTCTGTGTCAAGCCTTGCAGCAGCTGCCCCCTTCTGAGCCACTCAACTCCGTTTGCTGCATCTGCTTTCAATGTACACACTGGAACCATATTTTCTCTACTGCATTCACCTGTCAAGTGTGGTTTAAGAGAACACACTTCAGATAATGTAGAGAAATGCTCCATCCACCAAATTGCTCCCACACTTACCATTCAGTGTGTTTGGGAACTGTCTTGAGAAGCTTACAGAACTTCCCCGACCTTCAGCACGTTGCAAGGAGCTAATGCCACTAATTTAGAGGTTGGATGCCAGAGGCAAGTTGGCTGATAATACATTTATAAAATTAGAAGTTCTTTGGACCCAAACACTCCAAGTTTTGTCCCTAAAATTGGTGAAACCGTCCATCTCTTTTTCTAGTCTCCCTGTATTGCAACCAGTGTGGGACACTTACCTCAGGCAAGTTCCCAGAGCCTTTCCCAGCTCCCAGCTCAGGGTGTGAATCCCCTCCATGTGCTGGCTCTCTGAAGATAAGGCTCAGGCATGATAAGCCCTTGTCTTGGGTGCATGAGTCAAAAGTGAACGTTTTCTGATTCTGTTGGGCAGATGTGTGTTCTGGGCAATCAGGAGCAGGATTGCACCATGGCATGTGCTTGCCTTTCAGCACAGGGGTACTGTTCTTCCTTTTATAAACGCTGATTACAAGATCCCAGTGTACCCAGCCTGCCGTGCACAAGCTCTTCCTTCTCTGCAACTTGCCAGGAAATCTCTCTGGCTTTTCACATTGCCCTAATGAAATTTAGCCTGATCCAGTCAGAACAACACTGGTGGAAGGGACCACAATGTTCCTGACGTTTATTATCTGTAGTAGGAGTCTACCTGGAAACACAAGCCCAGTCCCCGGGTCCTGCTGTACCAGGCACTGAAGAAAAGAGTAATCTAGCAAGAAATCTCTGCCGTGTACAATTTACTGAGCAGATGTTGGACAGGATAAAAAGAACAATCCAGACGATAGGAGAAGTCTCCTGAAATTAAACCTCACCATACCAGTTTATTTCTCTGTTTCCACAGCCTCTGAAGCCACGGATTCACAACTCCTGTCTGAACACGCACAGCAGGATTCAAGTAAATGGCAACTGGCACGTGGCAGTTTGAATCCCTTTATGTCAGATCTGCTTCTTCATCTTTCAAAAAGTAGAAGCGGCAGCCGGTCTGAACTGGAATCCAACCAGCTCATGTTGAAAAGGGAAGAATTCCCTTTAAGAGGTTAGTATCCAGCCTCAGCTTTGTTCAGCACCACCTCCTGAATGGCAAGAATTATGTTTGAAAGGTATGTTCTTTTGAGCAGCTCCTGAATAGGAAAAAATACAGGAGACTGCACATTTTTACAAAGAAAAGATGTGCTCTTCTGCATTTACTGATCCAATGCTCAAAGAGCACAGAAATCACCTCCTGTGGGTGCCAGGCTTTCAGAACAAAACAAAACAAAAAGAAAAAAATGAAAAATGGATATTCTGGTAACTATGGAGAGACTAAAAAATGTTTTTCTAGGTCACTGAAAATGGGCAAAACACAGGAAATGTTTTCTATTGCCACTCCACTCTCCTCTTTGCTCCCCTCAAAGCATAAATAGCTCTGTGATTCATTGGAAAGCTGTTCTTTCCTTGTTGAATCTTGAAAGGGAATATAATTGCTTTTTCCACATACCAGTAATGATGAGAGAGACCGAGATGCATTTTTTTTTTTTTACATAAAGCAATATGTCATTCATTACAATTACTTCTGCCTGTGTTGGGGAGTTTCTAGCAGAAGTGCCATCTTCTCAGAACATGCATTAAAAGGAAGTCAGATAAATAGAAGTTGTCTCCCCTTACTTTTACATCAAGCTCCAGTTTGCAGCTTAACAAAACCCATCTTTCATGTTCTCACAATTGTGGGTTTGTTAAGATACCAGCCCAAAGCTGATGTGTGCCTAAATCTGTGTGTATATAATATCTTTCTAAAATAATTCTCCATTATTCCAACAGTGATCAAATCAGTTCCTAGTGAGATATTAAATCTTTTATAATTCTTTGCATTCTAGGAGTATAGATTTAAATAACATTGGACTAAATATGTACCATTTGTTACACCACAGCAATCAAAAACTGGAAAGATATGTTAGGCTTAAGGGATCTGTGGTGAGTAGTGAGGGTGACGTGGCCAGTGAAGGCAGCAGTAGACTCCATTACAAACATCATCTCCCAGTACATCAGTCATGCCTTCCAGCTTAGGATGCAATGGTCCTTTAAAAACTTCTAGGAGTCCTCTCTACTGATCATGTCACCACCTCACCACTATCTTCTATAAAGTATCAACAACAGACCTGCTGGACCTGGATGGCATTAATTCCAAGAGACTTGCCATCAGGTGAAATCCCAGAGCAATCCTGCAACAAAAATAACGGTATGCCCTTGGTCAGCAGCAATTTGTTGAGTGTGAGCTCAGTCCCTGCGAGGGCAGCATCACCTGGCTGCAGGGGCAGGTGCCTGTCACACAGGGGGGCAGGGCTGGGAGAGGAAAGGCAACCTGTGCTTTTCTGTTTGGGCGCAGAGTTGGAGAGTCAGAGTGACATCCCTTTGCCTGGGCTGCACCTCGCTGTACAGCAAATGCAACACATCAATTGCTGATGTTATCAAAGGAAATAGCACTTCCAGGCACATGGGAAATATGTCAGCAAAACAAATGGATTCAACTAAACAGCAGCAGAAGGCACATAGAAATATTGATTCATGGCTTTTCATCCTCTGTCCTTTTCAAACGGTCCCTTTCCAGCCCTCGAGCTGCTGTGATAAACACCTCCTCCCCTTCCTCTATTCTTGACTGTTGAGAATACACTTTCTGTGATTTTCTGAGCTGGGAGGAAAAAAAAAAAAACAACAAAAGAGACACCTACACTTTTTAGTGATTCTGGTTTCAAGCCATTAGCTTGCCCTGCGTTGTCAGGCAGCGCTTTGAACATCTCCCTAATACAACAATGGCTGATTTGTATCAAGGTGCTTCTCAGTAAAGGCAAGATATTTGAGAAAAACACTGAATTAAGTGTCATTAACAAAAGATTAGCAATAGAAATGCATCAAAGGAAGCAAGATCAAAATCACTATAAAGTGAGTAACTGAAGCAACTGGAAAAGTCCTTTCCATTCAGATAGGTCACCTATTCAAGTTCAAACTAAATCAAAAGTGAAAAATGAGTCTTCTGTAGCTTTGGAGAAATGAGATGAGAGGTCTCCCTACAGGGTTTACTTTTGATAGACAGTTCCACCATAAAACAGTTGCTGTTGATTCTAGCAAAAAACAATGCAAGAGTGCAAGTTGGTCAACTGTATAACAATATTTGTAATAAAAAATAGTATGCTTATTTTTAGAATCAATGCCACTACCAGAAGAACATTTTTGCTTGCTAACCATAAAAGCACAGAAAAGGTGTGCAGACAGTTTTTGTTAGCTGCTGGTTTGTGAATGGGTGAGAGGGAGGCAACAAAGCACAGGCAGCATCTGTCAGAGGGCTGTGAGCCTCCGAAACCTTGAGTGAGGGTCTCACTGCAAAGGAAGTGCCCTGTTCTGATTTTGGATCCCAGCTACCTCCAGGGAAGCACAACCTTCTTTGGTGCTTGCAGACAAACAGGATTGTATCAGAGTCACGATGCCACCTCTTCACAGTCTACCTAATGCCTAAATTAGGTTAATCGTTTGAGGAATACCTTCAACATTCCTACTACACTGGCTTCTTGCAGCTGAGCAGTGCTGCCAGTTCAGGTCCCACCCCCAGACAAGATCATTCATCTTCAAAGTGGAGGCAGCAAAGAATCATAGAATGGTTTGGGTTGGAAAGGACCTTTAAGATCATCTAGTTCCCTCCCCCCTGCCATGGGCAGGGACACCTCCCACTAGACCACATTGTGCAAGGCTCCATCCAACCTGGTCTTGAACACATCCAGTGATGGAGCCTCCACAGCTTCCCTGAGCAACCTGCTCCAGTGTCTCACCACCCTCATAGTGAAAAAAATGTTGAAGAGATGTTGCTGATCCAGCCCCTGTACCCTGAGGGCATTGCTCAATGACTTCATCAGTACGGGAAGGGAAGAAAAGCCTCACAAACAAGGAATTGCTCGTGCTGACCTCAGCCCGTTGGGCTGGTGCTGATCTTGTGAGCAGAGATTTTCCTGCTCCAGGAGGGCACAAGCTAAAACCCCTTCTGAAGCTCCCAGGTTCACGACCCATAGCACAATTCTTGGGGAGGGACATGGAATTTTTCATGAGTTAATACTGTTCTGCTGAATGACTATAAGTGCTTATTTTCCCCACTCCTACCCTAGTTGTCCTTTGTTACTGGAATAACTTCCCCTGATGAATTTGAGGAGTTTCAACACATACTTTAAGAGCAGATGTCATTAGCACATACCTATTTGGCCACTGACAGCTGAAACAGTGAGAAAAGCAATCATTTAAGAACAGTTAAGGTTAAATATATTCCTGTAGTTTATCACCATTCACTCTCCATAAATGCATGACACAGGCAGTAACTGCTGAGGAGAAGGAGAGCGTGAGTGGCACGGGGTGGCAGGTCCAGCCGTGGGCAGCAGGCTTCAGCATTCCAAACAGGAGCCTGGCGAACAGCGCCAGGGATCATCCAATGACACTAAAGTCCTGACATCATCTCCTCCTGTAGGTGTGACAGATTGGGCCCGGCTCTCGGGCAGTCCATAATGGCCCACGGCCACGGCAGTGATGGATGCACTGCAGAGCAAGGAAATGAAACAGGAATTATGCACGACACACCATTTCTCTTGCTGGCCTCGCCGGGCAGGAGAGACGGCAGAGCTCTGCTTCTTCAGGACAGAGAGGGAGTCTTAGTTCTGCGTTGACATCAGCAGGGGTGTGATTTGTGAATAAAGGGCTTATGACTTTGGGGGGAAATGGAGATTCCAGTTCAGCCCCTGGGTCAGTCAAAGGGAGCAGCACAGCTTGTGTATCCTCAGCTCTCAGCCGTCCCCAGGCTGAGAAAGTAACAGGCGTTCAATCAGAGATTTCAGTTGTGGGCCCATGGATTGTTCTGCAGTGGAAATCTGTCACACAAATTACAAGTTTGTGGGTGCCCTAAGACCTTGGGCAGCCACGCTAAATTTCAAGTTCCTCTGACAGTCAGCAAAGGTGACTTCAGCTGCTCGAGGGGACTGTTCACAGCAATTCAGCTCCCTATGTATCCGACAGAGAGAAGGAAGTTAGATACCTAAAACTAGCCTGTGAACGCTCACCCACATACAGAAATGGTTAATCTGAAAATTCCTGTTTAATTTTTTGATAGCAATTCTTTTTGTGAATAAGCAAAAGAATCCCCCAAAGAACCGTTTAAACTGTATCTCTATTCAGGACACATTTACTGGTTTTACAGGAATCGAGGCTGGGTAGTTCATTAGCCAGTGATTTAACCCAGCTCACTGTGTGAGAGAAGGAGAATGGGATGTGTTTTGACTTTTGGCTCCGGAGGAGTGGAGTAGTCATGCTGGGGGAGGACACAGCAAGCCAAGCACCACTCTGAGCAAAAGGCCAGGCCCACCACAGGCCATGTCCATTCCTCAAGGGAAGGCTTGAGCCTGCTCTCTCCACCTCATCCTCTTCTCTATTAGAAAACCCCATCTAGTTGCCTATTTTGGCCACAAATGCCCAAACAGATGATTAGGACACAAAAAGTCACTACCTAACATAATGGCTCACCACCTTAATTGCACTAAGTGATGCCTTTAAAACTAACCACCCGAGCTGCTCCCAAAGTCTGTACCTGCACAGCATTTCTAGGTGCAGAGGAAAGTGTACCAGCAAGGTGCAGATGCAGGCCAGATGCTGAAGGCT
>NW_008596812.1:94585-124645 GCF_000691845.1 Merops nubicus | reverse complement strand
GCTGATGGATGAGAATTCTGCTCAAGGTCAGACTGACAGCTCAGTCCTGCTGCTGGCTCTGCATAGCCACACCCTAGGACTGCAAAGCCTCCGTGCAGGATGAAGGAGATATTTGACTTCCCTGATCAGTGCCTAAGTGTGTGCTGCAGCTTTCAGGCTATACCCTCCACGGTCACCTCTTTTGGGGGAAAGGTGAGTTACTGCAATTTGTGCAAGGCTTCAGGATCTGGAGGCAATTCATAGCCTGTTCCATGCTTTCTCCTACAATGGATCCAAGATTTGATGATGAAAATTCTACCCGTGCTTGATTCAATTCCCTAACTCAAGATCTAGAGGGTTTCCAGCAGAAGGGAGAGAAGAGACTCAGGCTGTGTCTCTTCAGAGTCCTGCCCACCCATGGAGCCCAAGCAGCCTGGAAAGCCCACCACAGAACAGGTACCTCTAAGGCAAAGCTGGACCACTTCCAAGAAAACACCCTGGTTAGCCTAGCCCAGGGGGATGGAGAGGCACCTCAGCAACCTGCTATGAACAGGGTGGCCTCTTGGTTCAGTATGAAAACATGTGAGGTTTGGATTGCCAGAAGGCTGCCTTGTCAGCATATTTACAAACAATTACACGTGCTCACCAGCTTTTCAAGAAAAAAAATAGCAAACCCTGTGGCCTTTTGTTTTGGGTGGCTACTCTGGTCAACCCACAAGTTAGGGAGTAAGCCACCAGCAGAGCAGAAACCCTCCCTGACTCATGATGAGGATCTTGCACCACTTTATGCGGGTGTAACAGAGTCAGCAAATAAAATGCACATCCAGCAAGACAAGATCTCTTTAGCAAACCACACTACATGTCATGATAATAACAGCCTGTTCCTTTCCCAGTTGTACTACCTGAAGGCTGACTTTACCAAAACCATCACCAAAACATGAACTTTTCTTCCCTGATCCAAGCTCTGCTCCCTTTCCTATTGCAAGGATGAAGCTGGAAGAGTGAGGAGGTTGCCACTGCTCCCTGGTTCAGAGCCTTCCATACCCTGTGCTGGTTGGAGCAGCTGGTGGATGCACTAGCTCACTCCCTGGCAGTAAAATAACTGAAGTAGTTCATATCATGAGAGAACGAGGAGAATTAAACACTAATCTACACCTCAGCATAGCTGTTGCACTAGAAGCCAGTGCACAATAACAAAGCAAAAATAGCAGCTCTGTCTGTCACCTCTGCAGCAGCAGGCAGCTTTTCCGGCCAAGTTTCCTGCGTAGTCGTTTATAGCAGCACAAAGCAGGTGGAAATCTTTGCTGTTCTGATCTGGTGGCATTTTACACCCACTCTGGATCAGAGAAAAACACTATAAAGAGGTACAGTTTGAGAGAGGCAAATACATAAGCACAGACTCCTTAAGACCAACGTTTGGCAGCAGCTAGTTTCCATGCTCACCATCACATACTTCCAAATGAAATCAGTCTGGGCAACTTAATTGTGAGATGTTGTGGCGTGCCAGCAGAAGAGAGGAATTGGTTTAGACACGAAGGCCCCATCTGCAGCACGGAGCAGCTGATGATCCCAGCTCCAGCCTGCACATCCCTTCCCAGGTCAGCTCACCTTTCGCAGGTTTTCTCCCTCCCTGGGGAGCAGGGGAGGCAAACCCACTCTTCTCCCTTCCAACAAATTTGCATCTGTCACTCAGAATCTAAGTTTTCTTATTACAGAGCTGACAAAGTGACAGCAATAATTAATCTTACTGTGTACAGAGCTGATTGATATCAAGCAGAATTAAACTATTGTAATCAAGTTAGGCCGTTGCAGATGTGTGAAGTGCTACAGTTTATCAAACTCTGCAGGCACACAGTTTGATTCTGCATAACAAGGGAGAACAATACTGACAAGATAACGGAGAGCCAATAATGTGACACAGGATTTCATGAATGCCTTTTTTTAGCTCTTAAAAAGTGCCACACTTGTCAGCTGTACAAAAGGTGGCCTGACATGTTAATACACGCCGTATCCAAATTGTCAAAGGAGGCTTCCTGCTGGCTCCACGGGGAACCACGCCGTGGCCAAATCAACATGTGCACGCACTGACTTCTTGTGAGACACCAGAACTTCAGAACCTGAAGGCTCCTGAAATTGAGCCATGGTGGTAAATGTGCAGTTCTGTAAAGGTGTGAAAAGGTGCTGCTAAGGGTGATGCTGAAATAGAAGCAAGACTCAACAAGGACAATTATCTCTGTTAAAGGCTTTGGGAGATCGATGTCAGCTGCCATCACTGTAGGATGAGGGAAAACCACAACATGAATATTTGATTGAATTAGGCCAACCTGAAGGCTCTGTCAGAGCATGTGATGCGACATGTTTTCTATGGGGTGGCAGGGGTTTCCTTTCACAATGGATTACATCTTAGTCTTGCTTCACCAGTTTCTTTGCCTTTAGCTGAAGTGCTTTTAGCACTCCTAAAGTGCAAGGTCCGGCTCGTGTGTGCTGCAGGCAGCTGGCACCCCATGCCACTCAGCAGCACACCCACTCCCTCCCCAGCATGCTCCCCACCGACCTGAGGTGCAATGGTTGCAGACAGGCTGTGGGCACAGTCAGCACAACGAGACAGGCTGAGCTGATCTAGCAAAACCAGGCAGCCCTGCTCTTCCAGCCCACATCTCCCCCTCGGTTTAGGTCTGTGCCTTCCTGCTCCCTTCCCTGGTGCTGGCCCTCATATTGACCCCCAGCGTCCTTCAAGCTGAGTCAATGCTCTAAGCAGGCAGATGTCAAATCCAGGAGACAGAACCAAGTGAAGTTTCCTATGCCACAGCCAGCACAAAGCCAAGGGAGAGGAACATGAGCAAGGATGCCAGAATGGGGGGAAGAGGCACAGCTCTTGTGGCAACAGTAAGGAACAGGCTTGACTCTCCCAACAGCCAGAGGAGCAGCTGTATTCAGAAACAGCAAGTGCTATCAGACCATTATTTGATGCACCTCAGGCAGCTGAGACAGCCCAGGGACTGCCTACACAATTTACTAACCCCTTGGCATTTATTCCCTGTTCACTCATGATGCTTTACATCTAACCTAAATGATAAATCTCCTGTACTCAATCCTGTTCTTCATTCCCTTTAGAGAACCAAGCTGCTCTGCATTCTCTTAGGCACTACATGCTGTTAACAAATCACTTGCAGCATGGATGTTTGCTTGCAAAGACTAACCTGTAGGGAATGGCTTATTTTCATTAGCAGCCTGGCCAGTTGTTCAACACAGATCCTAAACCTGAAAGATCTAACTCAACTTGCCCACTCAGTCTCCTGTTTCAAAGACTTATTTTCCAGACTAGTCAGTCTTTTCTGGCAGATGCCACCAGAATAGGAGCCTCTAGGTACCTCAAGCAACTCCACAGACCATGCTGCCAAGCAGTCATCTTCCCCTGCCCCAAATGTGTAACCACAGAGAGGAACATGTCCACCTATCCTGCTGACCCCCTTCTCTCACAGCATGGAAGTAGATGTTTCTCATCCACTGAGGCAATGAAAAATTAAGAAGTGGATCAGAGAGTAAACTAGGTATTTCCTTCCTACAGAAAAACTGTACGTGGCAGCACGTACTGCATGTGTCTCTGACTGTAAGAGCAACATGCTGTGCTGGAAGAGTCCTTCTAGGTTGCTAGACGCACTCCTGCTATCAGGAATAGCTCTTTCATGTAAAACTGGACATAAATTGATCAAACTCTGTCCTTAAACTAATTAAGTGTGGCATCCGTTGCAAGGCCATAGTCCCCTAAAAGCTCTCTTCCAATCTCTGTTCATTTTGCAGCTGGTTTGTACTCATTTTCTCTGTTTACCTCCTATCAATTCCATGGACTAACTCCTTGACCTCATATTATTTAGCATTTCATGGTGTTCCTTCATGCTCCAACACTAACAAAAAGAAGTGCAAACACAGGAGAACAGAGTCAGAGCAGTAGGAAGAATCATACAGCCCTAAACAATTACAAAGGGGTGTGGCAAAAGGTAGAGAAGAGCCCACAGCTGAGTCTTGTAGCCTTCTGCATAATAAATAAAAAGGGACTAGAAAATTTGACCTATGAATCTGAAACGAAGCAAGACTATCCATGCCACACACAAATGGAAGAGCACTAATAATCTCATACAACAGCCACTTCTGTGTTAGATCTGTATTAATGGGGCTAAACAAACACAGCTGGGGGATTGGCTTTGAGGAGAAGAAAGACTGGAGAAGAAACTCAGTTGTTGGAAACAGCCAAGAAGGCAAATTTACTGTTACTGGAATAACTGCCCTTGTAAACAGATGAGGAATTTTATGCTTCATCTGATCCACAGAGGGAAAGTGAACATGAAGAGTTTGTGTCTTGCCTCTAAGCAAGTAGGAACTACTTTTAGGGTCGTTTGACTCCATGGAAGAGCAGTCAAGGTTCAGGAGAGGGTAGTGAATGGGTTGGAGCAAGCTAGAAACACGCTGGGGTGGGTAGGAGAGTATGGCTCTGCAACAAGCATGGCTTCTTCTTTTCAATGATTTGCTCTTGCCTGGTAGAAAGTTATTCTTTATTCACTCTTCTCCAATTTCTCCAACCAACAGCACCCTCCGTCCCAAGATTACCAGAAGGGACAGTGCCCAAGAGCAGCTAAAAGAGAGAGAGAACTCTTAAAATAGAGCAGTTTCATTTCTGCAAATCTCTCAAGATTATCTTTCTTGGCTCTCCAGCAAATTTTTTGCAACACCTCCTCTTTCAATAGCCAAGATTCAAACTTTCTGAAGTCTTTTATGGAAAATCTCCTAAAATGTATCACATAATGGCCTTTCAGAGAGAACATCTTGAACTCAGGCAATGGAAAACATCTTCACAGGCAAAAAGCAAAGAGGTAACTTAACAAAGAACCACTATAGGAATGATTAGGCTTTCTGCTGGGCAACATCAAAGAGTTTACTGACTTGATACAGGACTGGAAAATAGACCAGAAAATGTAATAAATGTTCCAGCTCATCGGAAAGCAAGCAGAAATACTTCATGTACAGTGGTATCACCCTTTCTAAGCTGAAAGCAAAGAAAAGCCTTGTGATGAATTCCATAAGTATAAAATCAAGAGAAGCTAGAGGCTCTGCCCACCAGGTGGTTAAGTATCGACCAAGAAGTAACTTTGTTTCAGGGAAATTCTCGTGAACAAATCAAACCATTTTCCTTTCTATATTCAATAAAGGTTGAGAATTTTGGAAGTTTCACTGAAAAACTCAAAAATTGATTTTTTTTTCTTCATTTAAAATCACAAAAGCTTATGTTTTAGCTGCTGGAAAACATTCTTGTCCACATTTTTTCCTCAAATGAAAACTCAGAAACAATCTGCAAAAATGGTATTTTGGGTGCAGCTTCCATTTCTGTCACAGGTGCTTTGTTGTTGCTGGCACTGCTGCTCATTTGTAAAACTCAGGTGTATCACTAGAGCCTAGCATAAGCAATTAATGGTGTCTTCATTACACTATACATTAGTCTATTGTTTCATTTGAAGGTACTGCTGGTTTCCACCAACAAGAGGTTCAGGAGAGAAGTGAGCAGCCTCCTTCCCAACTACAGACAAGGGGATGCCTGTGTTCTGTGAGCCCAGCAGAACCAGGCACTGCTAATGCACAGGTTGGCTCCCATTCATGATGAGCTGGATCTACCAACGACCTGCCAAAGTCGGTGATTGGACCTTACTCATCCCTAGAAGTAGGAGCTGAGGTGCTTTGTGGAGTCTTTGCTTCCTGGGAATGATAGGGCAAGCAGGATCAGAGGGAGCTGCAGCTCTTCACAGCCTGATAATGAAACAACACGAAGAACACCGCGGCTTAGCAGGGTGGTGGTGACACAGCACCTAGCACAATCAAAACCAAGTCCAGTCCAGACTCCAGTAGGCATAACAGGTAAAGTCATTCATGCTCAGCCTACCAGGGAACCTAGCAGGGTTGTCTACATCTGTTGGAGGTGAGCACATGAGAGAGAATATTTATACCAAAACACAACGCAGACCTGAGTGACTGAAATAGTTCCAAAGTTCCAGTTTTTCACTGGAAAACATACTGGTTTGGGGTTTTTTTCTGGTAAAAGCAAGCTAGGCCACTCATTTTCACATTTTCAGAACAATGAATTCTGTTCTATGTCAAAAAAATGCTTGGGCCAATGCAATAATTTTTAGCTTTTTTTATTTTGCCTTTCTGTGGGAAGATGAAAAAAAGTTGAGGGGATCAGCCCACAAGCATTTTCCTCACACATTCCTAGTTCAGTCAGCAAACCAAAAAATCAATTCTTCACCCGTTTCTAATGCTCAGGGTCACTAAATGTGAAACACATTCTTTTCTACCAAGTCATTCCTAATAAAAGACACGAAACTCAGTAGGCAAATGGCTTTCATGTAGATCTGGAGACATACAAATTGAAATTAAACTAGTGTCCAGCATCCTCCTTTTCTCCACAAAAGATGGATATTGAAGGGGAATGGTTTTCTAGAAGCTAGTGGATGTGTGGGTTAAATTCTTCAATAGATTTTATGATGATTTTGCTCTCCATTCAGCATAAATAGCATTGTACTATAGTGGTTTCTGTACAGAGAAAGGTATTGGACGTATTTCAATGAAACATTTTGCTAATCACCTCTATTATGAGGTTAGTTTAATAAGTAGATGATAACAGATGAATGCTCTTTCTCTCAATGTCCAATCTTCTTTCATACCTCTCTTCACAGAAGGGGCATTTACATTCATGTAGAGAGAGGGGAAGGCAGCAGTGTGAGCAGGTCCCTTCCTGATATAACATTTTCTTCTCTGTAGCTGCCAATTCCCAGTCTGTCTTTGCAACAAAAAAAATTCTAGGTCTTTACACAGCACCTATCAGCATGGTGTAGTGGGGACAAGCTTCATTTTCACCATGGGGACCCTCTTGCATCCATCACTGCAATTTAATAGTGATACTAAAAATGAAGTAAACCTTTCACCATGTAGGAGAAGAGTCGAGTGACTCCCCACCTGCTTCAGCCTGCACTCTTTGTGCGACCAAACAAGGTGGCCCAGTCCCTCTCACCTCTTCAAAACCCAGGACTTGCTTTGCTTGCAAGGCTCTGGAAACTGTTGCCAGTGCTTTCTAGCAGCTGGTTACTGGCAATGGAAGATCTCCTCCAGCACAGATGACCCAGCAATCCCAAGCATCTCCTGCTCCCATCACACAACCTCCCTCCCAGCCGCACAGCTCCCAGCATCAGCAATGCAGCCACTGCTTCGTCTGGTTTGCTACCCACACCAACTATGCAACCACATGATTTCAGGAGACAGAGCATTCCCACAACAACAGCTTTTTGCAGAGCTGCAGTGGTCCCATGTCCCGTGCCAAAGTCCTGAAGGCAGCATGAGGCAAGTGAGGGGATGCTCAGGGGATGGAGACGTAGCATCAACGGACACAGCCCCTACGCCTCCAGTCACCAGCTCTCAGACCCAGCTCAGCCCTCCCTCGCCTGTCTCTCCCTCTGCCCTGGAAGAAGCTCCTTGTCTGGGTGCAGTCCAGCTCTCATCTTCAGATTTGGAAAATTCAGCATTGCCAGCACGGGCAGGGAGCTGGTAGCCAGATCTTGAAGCTGGCAAGAGGTGAAGAAGCTGAGGCTGCCACACAGACTGTCCATAGCATGTCCACAGACCTCTGCCTCCACAAAGGCTCAGGGACAGCACCCAAACACACTCCCTCCATTTGCAGGTTTCATATATACTTCCAGGAGTCATTTTCTCATGCCTCCTAATATTAGGAGGTACAGAGCTGGCATGAGAAAGTGACTGCTGGAAGTTTGAGCCGAGACTGACAGGGCTGGGCAGACTGGCTGAGTGCCTTGCTTCAGTGCAGCCCACACTGTGCTCGCGCTGTAGCTCGCTCGCTCTGGAGCATCCCCATAGCTGCACGAAGACTTGACTTTGCCTTGCCTACAGGTGCACACACACACACTCAGGATGGAGCTGGGGTCGTAACACCATCCTGGAGCTTTGTCACAGCAGTCACCAGTTCAGGGAAGAGAGTCTTGAAACTCCTCTTCCATTTTGAGCTCACCACTGAGCAGCGTGTTAATTTTCTGGGTCAGCATCCCAGGATTTTCCTTTTCCTAGCACGCTGTTCAATACTCTCCAGTCTTTGACATCATGTACAACTTCTATAACAAGAGAGTGCTTAATCCTCTCTGAAGTAATTTCTTTCTTCTTTTATGACTGGAGCCCTGGACAGTCTGTTATGCTTCAACCCCAGTGCTATATTTAACTCAGCCATCTTGTTCGTTCTTCCTCTCGTCTACAGCTTGGCTAAAAGGAAGAAAGTGCAGTCATGAATAAAATACCAGGAAGAAAGTCAAATTGTTCAACACACTTTTAGGCAAACTGCAGCATCTGGAAAAGGGCTGGATTTCCACAAAGTTCTTCATTCTGCTTAGGGAGGGTTTCCGTACAGTTTACTGCTCAGAGGTGATACGTGAGAGTTAAAAAGATGTGACCTTAGGAACATAATAAATGGGACAGAATTTGAAACGATGGTCAGATGGCAATAAGATTAGTCACAGGGATCTGCCTCAGACTCCAGACCTAAGTTGAGGGCTTGCTTCTGCGAATCAGGTGGCAGCACATGCAACAGGAAAATGTAGCTCCCAGGGTATGTATTTCACAGAATACTTTCCAGAAAACTCTGGCCACCACTGTACAGTCCTGCCTAAGCAAAACCAGTTCAATGTGGCATTTGTGATCACTTCCAAAATAAGAAAACTCCATTCTTCTACATTTAGATGCCACCACACTGTACATAACTCATTACTTTCCATGTTAACTCTCACGCCCTTTTCAAGACAAGCGCCATCTCATTTTGTTATATCCACAGGATACAGCCACAACACAGTGAAGAGGAAGAACGTGAATTAGGGCTGCCTGATTCTGACATGTTGATATGGTTGTCCTGCCTCAGCTGTATGATGTGGATACACCCTTCACCATCTCATCAACACAGCAAGGAATCACCACAGTTCACAGCACTGACAATCCTGAAAGGGCTTATGCACAAGAATTCATTTTTGTCTCAGTCCCAATCTTCAACATCTTTATTTCATTTAATAATGCTTCGTTAATCTTCAGCAGAGGCAGATTTTCCATATCAAGCTTGCACTGGGGAAAAGAGGACAGCTTTTCCAGGTATCTCTGCCTAAAATGAAGCCCCTACCTACATGCAAAGGCACATGAATATAACTAGTTGGTTCTTCAAAAATGTAGTAGATCATGATAATTTTTAATGACCTAGGGACAAAAGCTGCCATTTCTACCTCTATTCAGTTGGGTTTCTATATGTGAAAGTTTTATTTTCTGTTTCACCTGAGCACACACAACTGAGAATCTCCAGGTTTCAGCCTTTGAAATGTTGGTACAACTGTGTGGTGACAGCCCACAAAGCAGAGACCAGCACACACATGTGCTCATAACTGAATTGTTCTGATAAGTCTAAACCCACGGAAGTGTAATGTGTTGAAAAAGTTCACCAGCAGTCACATTTTCAAACAATTTCAATCTGCTCTATTTCATACATTTCTCTTGGTGACAGCAAAACCTCCTGCAAATCTGCTGCGTGTTCCCAGCAACCAAAGGGGCTCGCACACACATTGGCAGCAAATGATGAATCTTGCATTTGGCTCTGAGACCTAGAACAAAAGGAACTTAAAATTTGCCTACAAAAGCCTGGCACGTGTGTTAACGAAATCTTCGTTCCAATGCAGCAAGCAAGAACGACCTCTACCTTGAATCTAGACCCTTTTGGATTGCTCCCCAAATCTGGAACTCATGCCAAAACCACAGGCAAGACAAAAGCACCAATATTTGTTTAGTAACCAGTTCAAGGAAGAGCAAAAAACTCCTTTTGTGTTTTAAACTTCAGATTGCTCTGACAAACAAGCTGGGAAAAAGATGAGCCAGGAGAAAGTGAAGCCTTTAGCCTGTCACATCCTGCTCTCAGCAGGGATTTCTATCACAGACAGATGCTCCATATCCCCAAGCCATCCTAATAGCCCTACTTCTAGTTGAAGCAGAAATGCTCTTTTCCTCTGCACCCTTGGTCCCAGAGCAGACCAGAGGTACGTGATGCCTCCAGCCACCAGCCAGTGACCAGGGAAATCTTGCCCATTCCCACTGCCCTTGTGATAAATCAGGGAGGTGTGGAAAGGCCAGTTGCTTCACACCAGCCGGACGGGAGGTGGGAGGAAGGCCAACCTCCTCATTGTTCTCTGAGGCTGCTCACAAAGACTTTTTTTTTAGGTTTTTTATGTCCTTTTTGTTCCACCAGACCCACTCTAAATAGGCATTTCCTTTGCTATTAATGAAATCTGCTTCAATTTCAAAAGTTCTGTTTGCAGGCTGTAATCTCAGTCCCAGTCCAATTTAAATATCTGTTGTTTTGGTGGTGGACTTCTGGACTACGTCCCTCTAGCTCAATGCCAAAACCATAACAGAGAAAATTTCACCCACCGTTAGGAGCCATCTGGTTATGCTGCTCTGAAAAGTGAGAGAGATAAGGAGCTGTATGATACCCATGTAAGGCAATTTGCTGGCCTGTTTATCATACCTGACTCTGGGGTGCACAGCTTTATTCTGATTTGATAAAAAGCAAGGGAGTACAGCTGCAGCACACTGCTGCTTCACTAAGCCGACAGATGGGCATCACTGCAAGGAAGCCACATGGCATTTTTTTGTTAAACTCAGCTCATTAGGTTTTATCTGCAATATGTTGCTGTATTGGCAGAAAACCTTTTAGCGTGCAGAAACATTAGCCAAAGTTTGTCAACAGATATGGGGAAGATCCTATTGTGGAAGGATCTGTGCCGGGGCAGGGGTGGGGCTTGATTGCTTCTCAGTGCTCAGGAGTTGGGTCTTCAAGGCTTTTTTTCAGCTCACTCTATAATTTGTACCATGATGGTTGCCCTGACTAGCATATTAATAGAGCTGCTATTCACAGTTTGCAATTGTTGGTGCATTTCAAGACAGTTCACAAATCACTTTATCTGAATAGGTGCAGAAAGTTTGTCAGCAAAACCTGGGAAGTGGGAATTTTTCCTTGCCTCTAACATGTAACAAAAACCTGGATGCCCACATTCCTCTAAATGTGAAAAGTGCATTTCTAAGTTAAGAGCCACGTCTGCTTTTACAGGCTGTATCACTTTAAGATGTTTTGAGTTGTAAGCTGTCCTTTCCTATCTTCGGTCACTAGTTTAATTCCAGTGGGCCAGTTTAACTTTCTTTGAGAGGAAAAGGAAGATAAATTCCATGCATTAATAGTAGCTTCAGCTGCAGAGTGGTAAATTTTGTATCTGGAAAGCAAAGCAAAGTATTTCCACTCCAGAAAAGAAATATCAGAAACTTTGGAAAGTTTCTCCTCAGGCAAAGGAATAAATGGGCTGCTCTGGGAGCTCCCAGGCATTTCAGTGCCCTCTTTCCTGGAGCCCCAATATCAGCCCTTTCACAGAACAGGGTCCAAGTGAGGTATTAGGAGCTCTCATGGGCTCTTCTGACACACAAATGTGCACCAAATTATCAAAGCCTATTTAGGTAGCCAGGAAGCAACCACATCCACATCTCAGTCCATGTCAGAAGTGTGCTTTCAAAGCGACCAGCCTGACCATTCCCACTTTGCTTTGGGTGATGTCCACGAGGTGGTCGAGGACCATGAGTTCTGGATTCTTCTGGGATGGAACTAAACTACCGGATGAACTGCAATAATGCCCTGGTCCTTAATGGGAACTCAGCTCACAAGATTGAATTAATCTGAAACAGCTCCCAAGAAACACACCCAGAATGGGCATGAGGGCCTCAGCACCATTCCACCCTCCACATCTACAGCACCAGATTGCTTGCTGAAGTACATGCACCAAAGAATCTCTCTTGCTTTCATTTATGTGTGGTAAATTTAATCTTACATTGGGGCTCTCATTTACTTCAAATCTGAACCAAATCAAATCAAACTCAATCAAAATTTAATAACTGCAGTTTAAACCAAAGTGGGAATACCCAAACGGTTTTCTGGTGACTCTAAATTTACCAGTCAAACATGATACCTTGAATTAAACCATACCAACCCAGCATCTAAACGTAACCTTAGTGTCTGTAAAAGAAAACATTTTTCAGTAATGCAGACAGTTGAGCTATGTTTTCCATTAGTGGAAAATGGGATCACATTCTGAGATATTTCGTATTTTTATACTGCCTTTTATTTTTAGCTGTTTCTCTATTAGTGCAGTGCCCATTATCTTGCTATAATTAAAGGTCACTGCTCCTGTTACTATCTGTAGCTATAAAACTTCATGGTGGCTGCCACATCTTGACCCAGAATTAATAGATGTATCTTAGATCATATATTTCCCCTTTCTTCAGTTGCCTAGCCTGTGTGCATATAACAGACACTCTGCAGCTCTCCACCATTTCAGGAGTACATCTGAAAGACGCTGCAAAAGCGTAAGATCCCAGTTTCTGGGAGATGCAGCTGTGAACATCACTGGTATCCATCTCTTGGGCCAGGGATTCACCAGCAAGGAGCTGGCAAGCTCCCACAGCAGGGAACGTGCCAGCACTGCTGGTTTGCTGTCTGTTTACCAGGGAAGACTTGAGCCCTTGGTCTCCTCCGAGGAGACCAGCAGCAGTGCTGGAGGTGGCAGGAGAGCTGCTGCCTTTGGTCATCGGAGACCTCCTACAGCAATGACACCTGAACAAACCAAGTGTGGGAACCACTGGCTTAAACCCAAATCCCTTCAGGGTGGATTTGCCTTTTTGCTCAATTCCTGACAAGCAGCCAGCAAAGTAGAATGCTAACCCCTAAGTAAAGTTCACTGGCATTTTTGTAAGTCAAATAAAGAATACCTTAGACTTACTGCCAGCTCTCTCTGGCCTTACTTCTGCTGCCATACAGTCAGAGCTCATTTCACCATGGGCAAAATGGACTCTACGAAAGCAAAAGATGGTTTCATGTGTAGAAAAGAAGAGATGTAAAGTTTTCTATATGCTTTTGACCTTTTTGTTGTCATGATGATCTGAATCTGCTAACCAGCACTGCAACAGAAACTACAGAATAAGAGAAATATTTATTCTGTGAGAAATAGTCCTATTTCCCAGTGGGCCATAAACTCCACTCATTTCAACACAGGACATTTTCCTCCATCTCAAGCACTAGAAATTTTTCTGTCCTTTTAACTTCAGTCTTGCTGGGGAAAAAAAAATACAATATCTAGTCACACATGACAGAGATAAGCTTCATGGTAATTGAACAGCAGAGATTCTCCTCTCCAAATTCTGCCCGAGAGCTTGTGTGGATATTGCCTTTCAAGAACGGAAAGGGGAGTGGCTTTTCCTGATAACCATTGTACATATAGGTGCTACAGGAGAAAAGGAAAAGGCTATCAGCATGGTGGGAGGGAGTGGGAAGAAGAGATGGCAGACTTGACTCTGGAAAAACACCCTCAGGTTTTACCTCAGACAGGGTCTCTATAAAGAATTAGGTCTCGACTCTGCTGAAAGTAAGAAAAATCTTCTGGCATCCAAGTTGTAATTGATATTCATGAAAATGTATGAGATTAATGTACTCACTCAGCACTGCCCTTCAACCTTATAATGAAAGCAGTCAGGTCTGAGAGGAGATGGCAGAGAATAAAGAAGAGTGGGAAAAGTGGAGGTGAAACAGAGGAAAGGAATAAGTGAATGGAACTGATTGTCTGAAGTATTTCCTTTCTGTGGATTTGCTGGCCAAATGCTGGTCTCCTTTGCACCACATAACACTTGGGTTAGGTAAGATTTACCTGGTGACCTGAGCCACTAGCACACCCTAGACCTGTGCTCTTTCCAAGCATGTATCACAGCCTGTAACAAGCTCCTCCCCAGAAAGCTTCTCTGAAGCTGGGAGAGCAGCACTGACCCTTGGTCGTTCGGTTTAGGGAACAGAACACAGGACAGAGAGGACCTAGCATGCTGCCAGAGGTCCTGCAGCTGTGAGCAGTGCTGTGCTGGAAGCATCAGGCAAGAGGATCGCCAGAGCTTAGATGTGCCATGCCACCAAAAGCTGCCCGATGTCTTGGTACAAGTCTAGGACACAGTATATTGTGGCCTACACAGACATTGTGCCAGGAAGAGAGCAGATAAGGGATCCCAGACAGCAGCTTTTGTTAGAGTTTGGTTACAGTCCCTTCCTCCTGGAGCAGAGCTGGGTGCTAACTCCTGGTCGTGCTACAGCGTGCAACGCAGCAGAGAAAGCCTCTCAGCTGCACCACTGAGCTACACCCTGAGCAGCCTGCCTTCTGGACAGCCTTCCTCCACCTGACCAAAGGCCACGGCCCTCAGCAAGCAATCTGGATGTGTCCAAACCACTAGAGATCTCACTCTTTGTCAGCACCTCCTTTACACTAGTCTCTTTTCTGACAGTCTCATTTTCTGGCGTGTTCCATCAGGTACCCCCATCCGTGGGGTGCCACCCCGAGGCCCAGCAGGGTCTGCAGGCTGGTGTTGCTTTGCTGCAGGAAGGGGGATCAAGAACAAGCATTTCTCAGGCAAGTCTCCCATTGAACCCGAGGAGACTCCTTCTTCTTTCCTTATTCACTTCAGGACAGCAGAGCTTTCTGCACCAGACCTATGCCCTTTACACCCTGTTCAAGGCAATCCTTGTCCACTGTGATGAAATTTCCCAAAAGATGAAGTTGTCCAATACCCTGAACATGATGCCACTTACTTTTGTTTGTGTGCAGTTTCCTTTATCCTGCAGAGAGTGATCAGTGGTGCCTTCTCCTTCATCCTGTAGAAAACACAGATGTGTGTCCTAAAATAAGTCAGTGGCTCTTTGGCAGACCTTGCCCTGTCTTTGTACATTGTTACTCCCCAGCAGAACATTTTCAGCTCTTTATATTTTGCTGATTATCTTGACAAGATTTTCAACTCCCTGTGCTTTCTAGGTAGAGCAGGATGAGGGTATTGAGAGACAGCAGGTCATTCTGTTCTCTGCCCATCATCATCTTAAGAGACATTTAGTCCAGTGTTGGCCATGGCTTGGTCCTACCTTTTCATCATATCTTTATGGAAAGACTAAACCATCATACAGTACTAAGTGAAATGTAATCATGGAGCCAAAGAAGAGCTTCCTGTTGACCTCTGTCTGTGAATAGTCTCAGTAACTGTGTTGTCTTCTCTGCTCAGCTTTGCTGGCATGCCATAGCAAACATGTGCACAGCACATCTGTCATAAGACTGATTTACAGTGAAAAAAAAACAAACCTTGAAGCTTATTGTGGAAGGGAAAGAAAATAGAAACTTAACTATTGCTACTGAAGTACCACCATGGAACCTCCTTGGAGTAATGTTCCTATACCCCAAGTTTCTCCAGAAGCCACACACCCTGTCATATTATATCCCCATCACACACCACAAAATATTCTCCAGGGTGAGGAGGCAGCTGTTTGTGGTGTGTGAGGGAACAGGCAGCCCATTTGGGAAATAAAATTCTCATAAGACATCCTTTCAGTATTTCTAAATAAAATGTTATCCTCAGTTATCTGACTTAAGGAGGGGTGAGAGGAGTAAGGGACAAAGTAGGGACTTCTCTCAGAAAGTTTCATTTCACCAAAAGTCCAATTTGTAGTTAAGAACAGCATGAGAGGATGTTTTCAGCCAAATCTAACAGGTTTCTCAGGGCTCACAGCAGGGTGTGCTGGAGGGCACTTTGATCCAGAGGCTCAGGGGAGTGCAGCAGGGGCAGCGTTTGGGGAGGAGCTGCTGCCAAGGAAGTGGAGCAGCTCTGCAAACTGTGCTGTCTACTTAAACAGAAAAATTCCTGTTAAGCTTTTTTCACTAAGGAAGTCTCACTTTAAAAATTAAATCCCACTTCCTCTTACGGATCATAAAAGAGTACTCCAGACCAAAACCTGCCTGTACTTGGGGATTGTGCATATTTGATTAAAATAAAAAAGCATATTGCTTAGGGCCCTGCTCACAGTTAGTGGCCACTGCAGATGGGTGTTGGTGCAGTAAGTGCATCACTGCAGAGCATGCTGCTGGCCTCTGCCCCCAGTGCAAGGAGCATGCACATGCTGTCACCGTGGACACTGCAGTGGTAGCTGGCAAGATGCTGAGAACTACGAGTTCCTATTGACCCTGGTGGGAAAAGAGGGGATTCTGGATCTCTCCTGAGGCCCTGCTTTGCCATTGTATCTTGTTTAAAAGGGTTGTTTGTACCATTATTAAAGAAGTAGGTCACAGATAACCCTTACCAGTTCCCATCTACCCACTTTGCTGCTGAAGTGGATTAGCACAGAAAAAGTCAAGTTACTCTTTTCTCACATCAGGATGATGCAAATTATCTTCTCATGTTTAATTCCATCACATGAAAAAGGGACCACTGAGCTGCACCCATCTCCATTTGATTTTCCTGTGTACATTTTTAGCTATGTTACCAGGACTTCCCCTCATCCCTTTTCTATCAGCACAGACAGGACCTTGTTAGGTGGCCTCTTTGTATGTAAGAAACCAAATCTGTCCCCCCTGCTGCCATTGAGAACCCCAGGGGAAAGAAAACCACTTTCTGACCTCAAAAGTATTTTCTGAATTAAGTAGATCCTTTCTTTTTCACCAGAGACCACAGAACAAAGCTGGTAGTGATCAGTCTTTATGAACTGAAGAGATATTGGGAACCAATGCATGTCAGCATTCAATGTGCCATTACCCAAGAGACAGATTCCCTCCAATTTACTTCTCTGATTTTGTTTCTCTCTTTTATGGCCACACTGTCCTCCCTCTACACTTATCCTAGTGCTGAGTGTTGCAGTCCAAGCTGATAAACAGCAGATGAATTCCACTGCTGTACTCAGTGGCTCATTCTGTACTTTAATTGACAACTTAGGTCAATAAGGACTTTATAGGCCAGTTTTTACTTATCTGGAGAGTAACACTGCACATATGGAATGGAGACATTTATATCCAGCTCCAGGAACAGCATGCTAACTATATTTATCTTTCCAGGTGATTGTGCCAGACTCATCGCCATGGTACCTGCAGTGCACAGACTTTTAGCTAAGGCCCTTTGATATAGAAGCCATTTGGTAGCCCTCGCCCAACTGCGGGGAGCCACGAAGTGCAAGGGACCATTGATGCTGCTCTCGAGTTATTTGGGGAGCAGAGGAAATGTTAGTCTTGTTAATCAGGTCTTACCATGTGCATCATAGTGCACTCTGGTATGCTAAGTGCCTTAGCTCTCCTTCCAGGCTGAGGGTTTGTGGATTATTAATCAACCCTACTTTCAAATATATAAATCATGATAACTGTAAAGGCAAAGGAGGAGAAGCAACAACCTGCTGTTAACCCTTCCAGCTCAGAGGATGTTGTCTTTCTCCCTGAGACATTTTCTTCCACTCACCAGGGGTCATGGGTTGTCCCTGTGCCAGTCACCTCTAAGAGAGAGGCACTTAGGTGTTTAAAGCTGTCCTCAAACCCACTCACCACAGTAATCTCACACCTACCAGTTTTGGGGTTGCAGGCCAGGCCCAGCAGATGACTGGAAGGTCGCAGGTGCCAGGCTCCAATCATGGGGGGAAGTGGTTGGCTGCTCATCAGACCCCATTTCATACCTTGTGTGAGAGCCTGGAACAAAAGCACACAGCACTGCTGCAGACATGGGTATTGTTGGCTGCAGAGAGAAAGGAAGACACACTGGGCACTGAAAAAACACAGGGAAAATATGCTTGCTGGCACTCTCAGGTCCATAGAAACTGGGCTAATTTAGCAGAGGTTCACAGGTGACTTGATGCTAATGCAATTCTCAGATTGAAAAAAATAAAATAAAATCCCTCCTTCCCTCCTCCTGAATCATCTTAGCCTTTGCCTAGGCTAAACTCATGGTTTTGATGTGCAGACCTTCTTCAGCTGGCCTAAATACTATATCCAACTAATACTTACTGGGGTAAGGCTGCACCTAAGCCAAGCCCACAGGCTAGACAGTCTCCTAGTCTGCAGGAAACCTTTCAAACTGTACAGACCTTTGCTAGTGCCAGAAGTCTGCACTGACTTCAGTCCCAGCTAATGAAGTTCTCAAAAGCCAGAGCAAACCACTGCTCAGGCTGGACTCTTTCAAAGCTGTGACAAGATCTGTAACCCAGGAATCACCTCTTCCATTAAGCTCCAGACAGTGCATGACCACACAGCCAGTGTAGCACTACCCTCCTCCAGCTCATCACAGCCAGGAAACTGATTAAAAAGAAATGGCTTTATTCTAAATAAATTTGTAATAAATAAATAGGCTCAAAGTAGGGTTATTTTCAAAATTTTCTTTTTTTTTTTAAAAAAATCTTTTCAAAACTGATATTTCAGAATAGGAAGGAAAAAGAAATGGTTAGAAAAATGTTTGGGTAAAAAAAGTCAATAAGGTTAAGATTTGTACAGGAGAAATAAAAAGATACTTTAATTGATGTTGTGTCTTTTATTTGAAAAGACAAAATTTACAAACCAATACCACCTGAAGTGATTGATCTCAAGACAGCATCATAGTCTGATCACAGCAAGACTCATCTCAAGTGATTTGTTTCAGGACAGCATCACCAGCTCTGATTTCTCCCCACTTCAAGTGCAAGGGAATCTCTGCCAGCCAAGAAGGACAGTGCTCGCTCCAGCTCTGGGACCAGCTTTGGCAGGCAAGAGAGGGCTTTAGAAGGCAAGTCCCTGGGTGGGGTAATGAGCTGGCTAGATCATTAGGCTAGATCTACAGCAAATTTTTCCCACTGATAGCAGATTTTACTTCAGGGAGACCTCTCCTTTCCCAGGCTTGTACGTGGACATGAGGTTTGTTGATACCAAGCATCCTGAGCTGGCTCTGGAGAGAGGAGAAGGTGCTGCTGCTTTAGAGCAGACGACAGCAGTTGTAGCAAAACAGCCACAGGAGGTGTGCTGGTAATATTTTATCCAACAGTTAAAGACAGCACAGAATGACAAATCGTTGCTAATTGTCATGACTTGTGTGCATGTTCTACGCTATGGCACAGATTAATATTTTGGGCTTTTTTTCCTGTTGTGCTGCAATGTTTATAGCTAATAACAGTAAATCTGTTTTTTATGCCACTAGTCAGCCAGAATGCTCTGAAGGCCTTGCAGCAATGCAAAGCAGACAAAGTCCTAATTACAGTGATGATGACTGAGAGCTGTAGTTGCAGTGTTTCTAAATGTTGGTTTGATTTTGGGTTTAACTGTGTCCTAACTAGGCAAGTTTATAGGAGATCACAAAAGGCTGGTTTGTAAGTATATACAGCCAGATTCTCATGTAAATCAGCACAGTTCCATTTCAAACCCCTGGGCTCCAGCCCTAGGGAAAGGGCTGATGTCAGTGGAGCTCCATCACTTTACAGCAGCAGAGCCCATTAGATTTAAGTTTGTAGCACCACAGTGGGTCTTGAATATTGAAGGTTTTATCCTGCAATGGGCTAAAAAGGATTTGAGTGTCCTTGGAGCAGCAGGCAGTTAGTGCATCTCTGGAGAAACCCAGTCCTCTGCATAGTCATTTTCTGTTATCATCTGAGCAGGGCTACGTACCTGCTGTCACGGTGGGTGAAACTCACCCTTGTGAAGACAGTCTGCATGAAGCATACATTGGTTTGAAGCTCACTTCAGCCTTTGAAGCGAATACGAATGAATTCATGCAAGGGGAAAAACTCCATCCTCTCTAAATTATCCTTTGTACAGCCCTGGAGCTAAAAACTCTATGCACAGAACTGTATCATGAGCATGCATTCACAATCTTCACAGATATGATAGGGTCAGTGCAATACCTCTGCTTAAATTTAGACTGACAGTTATAGGGAGGAGCTCTAGCATTTCTAAAAGGAAAAATATCTCTAATTCCCCTCTGTGCTGACTCAGTAGGTCCAGCATAAAGTGTCTAGAATGGCTAGTATGTTTCTTGAGGCACTGCTGATAATCTTCTCTGCATAATTTAGGTATTTCTAAATAGCTAATAAAATTGAGAAACTTGTGTGTGAAGCGGGAACATAAAGATGTGAGAATTGTTAACTGAATGTAAACTACTACGAGGCTTTCTCACCTAGCTATGACATAGCCAAGGCAAGGTTCAGCCCTTTGTGTTCTGATAAGGTGAAGATCAGCAGAGGCTTTGAGATCCCACCTAGAGCACCTTGGGATGGGGGAAGGCTGAGGCAGGTTCTCAGCAAAGGGCACACACGTTATGCTGTTGGTGTTGGTAGGGGAATCCTACCTCCCAGGGGGTCGTTGGCTAATTTAGCTGTAGCCAACAGCAATTTTTCTCATGGACAAGCTCCCAGCTCTCCAGGCAGAGTCTGGAGCTGCTGCTATCCCAAGAGTTCCCTCGGGGAACCTGCTCCAAGATAGAAGCAAAGCCATTCTCCATGTAATTAGGCCAGGAAGAAGTTAGCTTTATCTCCGAAGAAGTTAGCTTTGTCTGAACACGAAAAATACTCCAGAATATCTATCTGTAGAGCAGTAGCTGTCCCAGAATAGCTCAGGCAATCAGTCTGCCCACACAAACAAGCCATCAATGATTCATCTTGCAGGATGAGAATGACTTTTCCTGGAGGGAGAAACGAGCAGTAAGGGTTTGTGGCCTGGCTGAAGCTCAAGTTAGATCTCCTATATTCTCTTCGTACAATGAAATTCTCCAGAGCTCTTCTGAAACACTCTCAGAGGCAGAGGGAGCAAATTTAGCTTTCTTCTGCATTGGTGTCAGTGGCTTTGCCCTCATGTAATGAGCAGACATTACCACATTTTGGTTTTCATCTTTTTCTCAGATGCCAGCTCTTACTTTTTTTAATCTACCTAAGAGTAAATACTGCCAGAAGCAAGGCTCCTCCTAGAACAGCTCCTGAACCATCTCCCCTGTTTTCTAAGAGCGTTTGAATTAGATCAAGAAAGCCACCCTGTAGTCATATAAGCTATATATTGAGCATACTAGTTTGATTACAATCACTTTGGTTTCCTGGACTAACATTTAAATGGGAAAAGACATTCAAAATGAACCAATATTAGATATAGGCCTTGAAGGCAAAACAAAACCTTTATTGTGCTGAAAACTTAGAGTACTGCAATATGAGACAGGGAGAAAACATCCTGTCTAAGTGCTTTATGCAAATTGTTAGAAAGTAAGAAGAAAAAAACCATATCAGAAACACTACTGAATCCACCAACTGGGTGTTGCTTTATGGACAAGTTCTCAGGCAGAAAGCAGCAGTAACTTACATTTTCCACAATGAAATTGAAAATGCACTTATAGTATAGTGGGTTACAGCTTTGTGAAATATTACAGTTTTCTTTATTTGCTTTTGCAGGTAGTTAAATTTAAGCACTACTTACATTCCTCCTCATCCCCAAATTTAAAAGGCAATAAATTGCTTTAGTGTTTTCAATTTCTTTTCCTTCAAGAGATGTAAATTGATTGCCTGAATTCCTCCACTAACTTTATTCTTATGAATAGAGGAGAATAATTTACAAGGCCATTGGCCCCATCTAATCCCCTTTTAGCTCTGGGTCTCTTTCTCAGAGATCACTGACATCCAAACCTGTAGTTTGCTAATGCTCATTAGAGTACTAAGCAGTTTTGTAAAATGAAAACCTGCAAAGCCTTAGAGGGCAAGGGGCTGGCAGTGTGACCAATTCTGTAAATAACTTGTGCCCCTCAGAAGGAAGGCACATCTCTTTGGAAAGATACTGAGGTAAGACAGACAACCTAAGGGCTGAAGGTGGGCAGTGCACAAGCAGCAGGGCTGTGGGACAGAAATGCTGGCCGGCAGAAGGCATGTCCTCCTCAAAGCCCCCATTGCTCTCCTTCTCCCCCTTTCAGTGAAGACCGTGGCTCTTCCCAGCCTGCTCGTTTTAAAATCTCCCTAAAAGATGAGGGAAGCTGCAAAAGAAGTGAAGCATTTGGCAAAATGCAGCTGCTTGAAGATGTTACACACAGAGAAAACCTGCAAACCCCATCCACACCCTCATCTAACGTCTCGTGGCAGCCCATCAAATGTTCCCACTTTATTAAATTCAACTGTGAACAAAATTAGCAAAGAAATATGGGGTTTAATTAATGTTTGCCTTGACCATAAATGAAAGAGAACTTTAATTTTTTTACTATATTTTACTGATCAGTCATTCAATGTCTTGGATGCTAGTAAATTAATTCTGAACTAATTAAGTTAAAGGAGGTCATTTGTTAGAGAAAACTGATTACATATCGGGATCTCCTGGGGACCTAAATGAGAAAATCACTATAATGAAAAAATATTTTAAATGATGCAGGTCAACCAAGTAGATCATTAAGGATACAGGGGGGGTGGAAATATTAATGACACAGTGACAGGGAAATGCCAAAAGGGAAGTGGGCTGACATAAGTAAGCAGAAAGGCATTTAAAGTGCTAGCTTGGGTTTTTCCTCCTTTTAAAAATTGAAATGCATGAATGTCATTGCTTGCCTCAAATTAGTCACCTGTGCCCAGATATTGCAGTGACAACGTAACAGCAATGCATTAATGGGCATTATGCACGTAAATTTGTGTAGAGCATAAACCTTTCTAGTAGTATAAATCACAGTGGCACCTAAGGACCCAAGCCAAAATAGGGGCTGCATCGTATGAGGCATGGGGAAAAACCATGCAAGGGGAAAGGAGGTATCCCTGCTTTTCAGTTTTAATTTCAACAAGCAAGCAGCAGTTGAGGGATGGAGGCTTACCTGGCACATTGCAGTGGGAGGTACAAAGCCAGGCTAATGCTTGAACACAGCCAGCTAGAGCAATGGGAGCAGTGGAGCCTGGATGAACAACACACACTCTCAGAGCCTGGAGTTATGGTCTGTCTAGCCCAGAAATCCCACTGCCTGGGATCACGGCTGCAGGAGGTGCCATTTCGGGAGGGCACAGGAGCCTGGCTGCTCTCTCCAGCCTGTTGGCCCTGTGCTGCTCCAGCACCTGCAACGACTGCAGCAGGGACACAGGGAGCACTGCTCTACCTGCACTCTCCACAGCTGCTTCCAACCCACTGGCTGAAATTAAAGGTGTTTAGTTCTGTTTGGAAGCTGCCAACACCATGAGACTCTGCAGCCTCCTGTGGCAACACACCCCAGAAGTCTGCTGCCTGCTAGGAGAAACAGTAATTTCTTTCACCATGTCTTACGCTCATCTCCTACCAGTTTCAGTGAGCTCCTCCACCCAGGAGCAGTACAGAATTTGGTGAGAAATGGTTCTGGATTCACCATATCTTGCTCAGCAGTAAAACAATTCCCAGTGCTTTGCTTTCAGTGCCCTTCCCGAGGACACCAGCACTGTTTTGGCTTCTGCAGCTGCCACTGCATATGGATCTCATGACTCCTTAGCATCCATATTCAGGTTTGCTGAGTTTTACTGAGCCAGCTGACACACCTTCAGGATACTCTCAGGAGAAATAAAATAAAATCAAAGGGGTGATAGAAGGTAGAAATCAAACTAGGAAGAAGGTGCAAGCAATGTCATCCCATGGGGAGTGGCAAATGTAGCCTAGCAAGGAAAGTTGCATGGTATGGCTAGAAAAAAAAAAAAAAGGAAAAAAAGAGATCTCTGTTCAGTAGTATGAAGATGGGAGAATCCCCTCCTGACTCCAGGAAGGCAGAAGGAATCTAGGGAATACTGGTGGAGAAATTAACATGCAACTGAAAGAGAAAGCAGCAGCAAGAAAATTAACTGAAACAATCCTTTATAAAAAGGGAAGTAAAGCAGATAAAGCACTGGCACATCTGTTTACAAAGCTTATCAGAAAGCAGCTTATTCAGAGGAAAGAACAACCAAAAGTGATCCTAGATCCACTAAATCCACTTTTCAGGATTCCTTCACCAAATTAGGCATAGAGAAATATGCTAGTCCTACAGAGCAGATGCAAACTATTTAAATGAGTGCATCAAGCAGTTCTATCACAAAGACATGTAATTAGATTTGAGGAGCCAATACCTCAGGCAGAGCCTGAAAGGGTGATCAACAGTTTACAGCTTGGAAACCTCCCAGAACTAGAAGCCAAATTCTTCAGAGCATTTAAACAAAAGCACGTCCTCTCATTAAATGGAGCATTTGCTGAAATTCTGGGAAGGACTAGGATGAAGCTACCACACAATTCCCACACAGAAAAAGGAAAACCCATGAATTATTGAGGGTTCTTATGATTTATTTCTCTTTTAAATGTGGGTATTAAAATTAGTGCTAAAAGGCTGATGACAAGACGGAGATTGCTTTTTTCAATGGTAAGCATTTCTGACCTAGTAGTTCCCAGTTGTTTAATTGCAGTCTCCAGATGAGCAGTAATAGCAATTGATTTGTGTTCATTAAACTCAATCATAGAACCAAGGACTAATCCCGATGTTTTACAATGTAAAGACAGCATTAGACTGAGTTAAGCAACTACATCAGTTAATATTATGATGATTTGGCTTTAAAGTATGCCTCGTATTGAACTGAAAACTGGAATTCCTCTAAGAGCTTCTTTATTAAATAAATATTCCTCAATGATGGAATTAGCCACGACTGTTTGTGTCTTTTTAACTGCTCTTTCAATCAAAATTATCTGATTTTCTTCAAACAAGAAACTCCAGCAGTTATAAAGCAAACATGGCAAGACCCAACTTCCATTTCATTGGAAGTATATAGATAACTACCTACATTTATATCCATCATATGGAAATACTGTGAAAGCAGGTATTACATAAAAAAAAATCTGGAGTCATCAACTGACACAAAACCCCCAAAACCTTAAATCTTTGCACGTGTGTGTAATACCTACTAGAAAGGGCTGGCAGAGTCAACCGAAGATGTTAGACTGATACAAGCAAGCAATAGGAAGCAAAAATGATAGTTCTACTCAGCTGAAAAGGAAGAGATTACTGACACAGTATAGGGGTGGGGAGAAGCTTTCGTTCCTAGATGAGAGCAGAAGGCAGGTTTAAGGTAATACAGTGTCTAGAGATGTAACTCTCACCTTACTGGAACCTGAGAATTAACTTCTGCCATATCCCACTTTGTGTGGATGCCACCCATGAAATTACTGTCCTACAACCAGTATGAAGAAAAAACCCTAAGCCTGAAAGAAACTTGTAATATATTTTCTCTCACCTCCATAGTGTGACCAGAAGTATTTGAGTGATATACTTCTCACTCCACTACTCTTACACAGAGGACTACATTTATAAAACAGCTAATTACAGATTGAATCATACGTAAGCACTGAAGCAGAGTTTCATTTTGCTTAGCTACGTAAATTTTCCTCACCTATAAAGCTTAGAGCAGCTGTACAGTGGCCATATCCAGCTGATGGGATCACTCAACGTGGTCGGTCCAGCCAGAGAATGAACGATGGTTTGCTGCAATTCATATGCATGTTTTGAAGGCAGCATATTAGCCAGGCAATGTTGAGCAATCATTTCTCCACCTCTAACCATGGAAGAACCATATATTTTTTATGTATATACATATTTAATTTAGAGCACAGTTTGGCCTAAGTTACGACAGTGCAAAATAAAGCTTCTGTGCTCCTGTGTAAGGTGTTCTTCACACTTTGGCCTCACCATCCAAGTTTCTTAAGACACCTTCACCTTTTGGCACAGCAGTCCTTGGAATGTACCAATTCCAGCATTTCAGCATGCCCCGAGTTGTGTCTACAGAGATGAATTCTGGTTGCTGATGGAAATTCAGGCTGCACAACTCAAGTGTGTGTGTGCTTAAACTGGAAGGGGGCGTCTGTGAAATCTGCTTTAATCATTATAACTCGAAAAAAAGGCAAAACTTATCATCAGTGAAGCACAGGCATTAAAAAACAATTTTTTACTCATCACTGGCCAAAAACCACAATGGATCCATTACCAAAGTTTAGCAAAAGTATTAGCTCAATAATAAAATGAAATTCTAACCAACAAGTGTATTTCTGAAGAAGCCAACTGACACTTGCTGTTGAGGGATTCCTCATTACCATTTAACACAAGATACTCTTGCAAAGTTTGATTTCTAAGACAAGAATGAGGTTCAAGAGATTTATTATTAAGACACAGCCAATAAATCTCTTCTCTTATTTTCCGTTCAAGCATGCTCAAAGGGTTTCAGCCCCATTGAGCCCTGGCAGCAGATTTTTGTTCTCAGTTACTACTATTACGATGCTGTGGAATTGAAGTGAATCGAAGCACTGTTTCAAAATAAACATCTGTGCCTCATGTCCAAATATTACATGACATTGTTCCATAGGAGACTAAAGTAAGTCCAGCAGAAAACCAATCAGTTATTCTAAGCACTGTTTCCTACAGCTGCTAACTGCAGCGTGGTAATGAAAGCACAGGGTTTTGCACGATCCTAAAATATTGCAATGTCTTGGCTGTGAAAGAAGAGTGTGGCTCAAGCTGAAGCAATCTACTTCACACCAGTGTAATCTTGGTGTAATTAGAGAATCACTGCCAAATATAAAGCATATGCTTTGTCCGAAATCTCAATGCAAATCTGTGTATGTGTATGTGTGTTGAATTATTAAATTCAGAAGCCCATAGCAACATCTATGATAATAGATACTGCTGCTATTATTATACACAAGAAGCTCTAAAGCCACTTTTAATCAAAAAAGAGCCTTTTAAATCTATACCTGGTTTTACTGACATTACTGTTAATGCAGCTGATGAAATATTAAGCATGCAATTACTGTACATGCTCTATAAATGGCTTTCCTGACATTCAGGCTATATAGGAAGCTGTGTCAAAATGAGAAGGAAGATATTTTTCTCCCAAGTATCTTTTTTCCCAGAGAGAGATTCAAGATTAGGTTGAAAGGATTTCACTCAGAAGAGATGAGAGCCCCAACCAAAAGCTTCATTCATTATAAAAAGAACCCAAAACAGACTGGAGGAGTGAGACCAGCAGAGCTCCCATTTTCATTCCTGAGAGAAAGTGGGGCAGTCGTGTTCAGGTTCCACACCTGGGGCTCCCATCTGGTACACGCTGGGTCACTCACAAAAGGAAGGGAGAGAGAAGCAATCTTCTTAAGAAACCTTGTTACAGCCTTGCAAGCACAAGGCACATAACAAAGAGCACAGGATAAAGGTCACTCCATGCTTGTTTTTCTAGGAAAAACAGAGCATTCAGAAATAAGAGAAGGACGGAGTCTAATCCCTGCCACAGTTCATGCTCTATGCTGTGTAGAAAGGGAGGTTCATTTTGCAGGCATCCTATTGCCATCCCGCTTTTGGAACTGCAGCCGTAACCAGTATTGACTGGTAGTGTCTAATGCTCTGATATTGATGTGCTAGGGTAATTGTATCTACACAGGCAGGTGTCAAAAACTCACTGACATGAGCATTTGGAGAGCTATAGTAGCTGTCTATCAAGTACACAAGGCTCCTAGTAAAACCCAAGCTAACCAAAATTGAATTCCTCACTGCAGTGAGCACCCTGCATCCTCTCGCTGCGTGTGCACACGTGCAGTCCCTCTAGCATATGCACTGGTGAGAGTAACAAGCATTGGCACAAATCAGGAGAAGCCCTACAAACACAGTTGCACTGCAGGACATTTATAATCCTTTGTGATTAGCCCATTAGAGATCCATGACATTGCTGCTGATTGTTGTGTTTATGAGCAATCTGCTCATTATTGAAACAAAATGCACAAGAAGGAAAAATAAACAAGGACTTTTTACCATCAGAGGGACAAATGTTGCTGCTTCTTTACGTACAGCATCCTTCCCCTTGGACACTACCAATGGCTACTGCAAACTGAGGGAGAAATCTCTTATTCTGGGACACTGCTGTCTGATCTCCCCATGGTTCTTCCCCTGTGAAATGAAAGAAATTGGCTGCCAGGCTGGGGAATCCTTCCATTTCAACACTCACCCTTACTAGCTGCAGAGCTGTGCCAGCAATCCTCATTCTCCCTGGACCTGAAACTCCATCCTACGTTCCTGGCTCCTGTAGCACAATTTTCTTTCAAAAAGAGCATCATCAGTCCCCTTCTATTATACAGAAGCCTCATCAGAAAAAGGCATAGCTGGAAGGATCCCAGCAGCTGGTATTTATCCAGGAGACTGATAATTGCATGCAACATGGGCCTCAAAAAATGATTAGTGCAGCAGAGACAGCTCTTGCTTTATAAAGATGTGATATAGAGGAGGTCAGGCTAAATGCAACAATCCCTCTGGACTTAAATACTATGAATCTATGAGAAGATCATTTATTTTATTCAGTGCCTCATAACTAAATGATTATGTTCACCCTTCCTCCTAGCACATCACTATCGGTGACAGATTCACAAAATAATACTGCTCCAGACAGAATGAAAGATAATATGCTCAAAAAAAAAAAACCCAAACCTACAGCATTTAGTTATTACTACCAGGAGGCACAAAGATATTATTCATTTTGTTATCAGACAGCAACATCTGCATCAAAACAGTTGCATTTTCAAAATAGCAATAAAAAATTACCCAGTTGATACAGCATCTGACATATTTCTGATGTATTGCATTATTTCCATGCAGTCTTCAATATTCTGGTCCTCTGGATCTGGAAAAAAAGTTGGTTCCCTTTGTTCCTTTATGAGCTTGGATCTGGGATACTGGAAGATAATCTAAATATTTAAATTATTATTCAAGTCTTTAATCAATTCTACTAAACAGTCTTTCTGGACACGTTCCAATATTAAATAAAATGCTTTTTGCTGTAATAGGAGAATTACTGCTATTAAAGGATTTAATCCTAAATGTACCACAGTGCATTTCTTTATACATCAAGCAGAGTCTGAAGGGCTGCTATTTTTATCAGGTTTGTATTTTACAGATAAGCATTAAGTGCAGATTACAGGATTGGCTCACACCAGGTTTCCCCACTCTACAAAGGTAGGGCTTTGCAGAATCGGCAAAGCTAGACAGTTCTCAGCTAAAAGTACTGCAGGTTTAAGGAGCATTACCATATTTTCATACTTATCTCTCTGATTAGCCTTTCCAGGGTAGCAACCTTCACTGTTGCTAGGACAGATTCACTGGCACCCCAAGGAAAGGTCTGCAGCGTAGGAAAGGCAGGACTTGCAGAGGATGGGTGTGAGTATGCTGGGCTTGGTGGTGCACAGCCCGAGAGCCACCCACAGAACCCAGCAGAGCCCTGGGCAGGGAGAGCACCAGGGTCCAGCTGGTGGGGTGCTCCTCGGGACATACTCAGGGACAACACTGACACCCATGTCAGCACGACCACCTAGACCATTAGGACACAGGAAAACCACACACCCATCAGAACAGCTGCCGTAAAAGAGTTAAAACTTCTTTTGGCAGTGTCCTGGAGGGAAGTGTAGCAGCAAATGCACCATGTGAAAATTAAAGCTGAGAGAAGAGAGAGGATTTTACTTCAGAGGGGTGTTCAGGGCAGAAAGCAGGGTGATTCACAGCCCTTGTTCCTCTTGCTGGCTGCCCACAATCAGGGAGGATATGGGACGCTAGGAATGGTGAATGCAGTGATTTGAAAATATTTGCATCTCCTTCGGTCTCACTAGGAAATAATTGTTGTCGCAGTTTAGAGCTATTTGGGAACAAAACACACTTAAATGAAAGTGAAAGGGAGGGAAAAAAAAAAAAGATATTTACAAATTTATCTAAGAATTCAAGTAAGAGCCATTGGCCAGTGTAGAGAATGGTTACCAGAAAGCAATAAAGAAGTGATGGGAAGACAAAGTACTGGGTGGGGGACAGGAAATAATCCAAAAACTCACTAAAGGACTGGGAAACAGGAATCTGGTTTTATGAAGGGAGCACTGAAGGAGAAAAGGACAAACCCAGAGGAAGTCAAATGTTGAAGAACAGAGAATGATGGACTGGAGAAGATTCCTAATGCAAGGAAAAAAGTCCCCAGGTGTTACTTCAGAAAGGGGATATACAGCCAAAGTAGCTGAACCTGCAGCACAGAGGAGGGGATAGGATTAGTTCTGAATCCTTCTGCAAGCTGCATTAAGGTAGCAGTGAATACTCAACTAAAAACAATACAGTTCACAAGCATGACACTAACAGGCTTGTGTCTACAGTGACATTTTTGAGGACATCTCCCTTTGA